>NW_017670943.1:340945-372286 GCF_001879085.1 Nicotiana attenuata
TATATATATATATATATATATATATATATATATATATATATATATATATATATATATTCAGTTTATTTGATTAGTATTTTAGCCTTTATTTATTAATTTTTATGTGTATTTCAGTTTATAAAGTTAATTTTATATATATATATATATATATATATATATATATTCAGTTTTATTTGATTATGTTTGTTTTTTTNTTTTTATGTGATTTTGCTTGTACTATGGTTTATGGAGGAATTGGTGGTAGTGGTACCTACTTTTAAGTTTTCAAATTGAACTTTTTGATTATTTATATTGTGTCTTTGCAAGGTTTACGTTATGTTTTTTAAGAATTGCGCTTCACTTCAATGAAGCGTGCGCTACGCTTTTGAAGCGAGGCGAGCCCCTGTCGCTTTTTTGCGCTTCTCGCTCTCAAAAACACTAATAATATAAGCGATAGAATAGTAAAACACTTGGTCAAACTAGATAGCTATTAAGCCAAAAATTGATAAGTTGGGCAAACCCAACTTGTTACTTTTAGCTTAAAAGCCAAGTCCATTTAAGCACTTTTGTAAATTTGTCAAACACTAAAACGAGCTAAAAATAGCTTAAAAGCTGATTTGACCAGCTTAAAAGCCCATCCAAACACCCTTATATCTTACAGGAGGGTTGTGCCACCAATCGTGTATTCCCAGAAAGTCCGTCTTCTTCATCTTTGAGATATTCTTCATCTTCTTCCTCTTCAGTTACTTTTGATGCATGACGACCCCTGAAGAAAGAAAAGGTCATCAAATTGGCTCATAAAGAATCCACATACATAAGTACCTCCGTTTAATGCATAAACTTTCCCCTTTATTTGGCACAACATAGAAATACTGAGTGAATCACATCCACACAAATAATCATCTGAAATCACATGGTAGCAGCCAAAGCTAAAACCAAGTTGTACTTTTTTGGCATTCCGGGCTTCAGTATTTAACTTTATCCTTTTTATGATTAAGGAGAGTGTTTTCTTCAAAGTAAAACACCAGGAAGGTGCAGAACATGTAGAAAAAAGGAATGAAGCCCGTTTATTTACATAAGGAGACAATGAAGCCCGTTTATTTACATAAGGAGACAATGAAGCCCGTTTATTTACATAAGGAGTCAATGAACACCGTCAATGTATCAGCATTGTTCTACATCAAGAAGAGGAAGCAACTTAACAAACAAGCAAACAAAATGGAAGTCCTTAGGAAGATACCAAAATAGCTATGTCTATGTATGCACTGTTGATTTCATGCTGCTAAAATACTTCACATAAACTCACACTAATAGGCAATCTGGCAATGAATATGTCATTCTATTGTAAATAAGTATCAAATAGCTAAGCCTAAAAGACTTAATATCTTTTTCTTCTCGCTTGAACATCAGTTCAATGTCGCTCACTCCATGCACCTTAACATAAACCATCGAAAATAATGCATTGCTCGGAGTATTCAAGCTCTATAAGTCTCTGGGATCAGCTTGCAAATTCTGCAAAGCTAACAACAAAGAAAGGATCAAACTAAGTTACTCATACCTTCCTTTTGTCTTCTTTTGAGAGGTGGACTGCTCGCTTTTGGCAAAATGTGCAAATAGTTCAGTCTGCTGCAAGAGATACTTCAGTCGCCCCTTTCCCTTGGTATCCTGCCACAGATACATCAGCATTGAGCACATCCTTAACTAAAACGGAACAAAAACGTCCAGTAACAAATATTCTGAATGAGATACCATGTCAGCATCAATGGCAGCATTCTGTGAATCCAACATTTCTTGTATTTTCTTCTTCTTGATCCTTTCCATCTCTTTCAACCTGGCCTTTTCGCGCTTGGAGATTTCATTGGCTGCAACCTCTTCCTACAGGTAGTATAGCATAACTAGGTGACTTAAAAAATAAATAGTCTTAAAGCTTGTCAAAACATGAAAGCTGCTAAAAATTAAACATCATTTGTGTCCTGGTTGAAAAACCAACTCCATTGTCGAAAACCCTAGCATGCCCACTCATTAGCAGAATGAGACATTTATCGGGCATTAATTCGGCAGACCCAAAACCTAAGAAAAGAAACCCTAATACCAACAATTAATTAACATACCTCATTATCCTCATCGTCTTGGTCTGCCACGTCGGTGGGGGCGTCATTGTCCTCCTCATCGGAGTCCTCAGCGGTCCTCGCGACGGCTTCAAGCTCCTCTTCGTCTTCTTCTTCATTGACCTGATCCTGGACTTGTTCCTCCTCCGAACTATCCGATGGAGGCTCCGACGACGAGGATTTGGATCTCGAGTGTTTACCCATGGGTCGTATTCGAGGGTTTCTCACCTGAATCTAAAAGTGAACTCGCCGTCTAACTAGAGAGTTCTCTAGGTTCGGAATATATAAGTAGCGGCTTGGTGAAGGAACCAAAACAGCAGATCTTTTCCTTTTTGATAATTTGATGTAATGTGCTGACTGTTGAGCACATTACATTAGGAAATGAAACTTCCCGCCACTTGTGGGTAATCTGCAATTTAGCGCCGTTGGGTCTTGGACGAAAGCCGATAGGTTTATGGACCAGCCACGTGTACCAACTTAGAATGGGCTTTAGTCCAATTGAGAAAGAAGACAAAAAATAGGAAAATTACCAGTTATGTCCATTTATAAGTAGCTCATTACAAAAATTGACCAATTGATAAAATATTACTAATATTAGCCAAATTAGCCAATTAGCTATTTGTAGCAAAAAATATCAAATTTTTGCTTTGTTTTGAGTGGGTATTATTAGAATAGATTGGGCACAACTTAAGGAGCTTGAATATCAGTTTTGGGATGATTTGGTGAAGTTTTTAGGTGGTTTGAATTGAAAATTCGAAGTAAAAGCTAAACATGGAAAAAAATGATATGTGTATCACACTGTGTATCATTTGTGTATCACATATGTATCAATTGTGTATCACATGTATATCCATGTATACCTGTGTGTGTGATACATGCGTGATACATGTTTGATACATGTGTCGCAGAAGACTTTTTTGAACTCGATTTAATTACGAATTTTGATACAAAACCAGTCCAAATCACCTCCAATCTTCCTCAAATTTTGTATATTGACTTATATATATATTTTCAATGAATTTCAACTATACCCATTGAAAAAGTTCCTTTTTTGTTTAGATTTTTGGAATATTATATAGATTTTTGTATTTCATCACCTTATTTGCTACCCCGTCCATGAAATTTTCTTTCCGTCTTGTATCTAATGTTGCTAATCACGCTTAAAAATATGGAAGGTAATTTTTGCATGTGATTCTTTGAGAGAAAGAACCATATTATTTGGTTTTTCAATTTTTGTTGGCTAGTTTTGGTAAGTCTATGACTAATGGCTAGAGGTTGGTAAGTTGAGATTTATTTGGGACATTTGTGTAAGTTTCCCAAAAAAAAATTAGAGAAATTTTTACAAACCACTATTAGTTAGTTAGTTGTAGCTACCATTTACTATATTACTTCCTATAGTTATGTTTTCAGGTTTTTTAGAGTGTATTCGATGTATTTAAGTATTCATGAATACAGTAGCATTTCTCGGCGTGAAACAGGGGATTACAGCTAGACAGATTATTGTATTTGACTGTATTCATGGTGTGAAACAGGGGATTACAGCTAGACAGATTATTGTATTCGACTGTATTCACGGTGTGAAATAGAGGATTACAGCTAGACAGATTATTGTATTCGGCTGTATTCACGATATGTATTTGTGAATACGGTAACGTAAATAGCGTAAATCGTGGTCTATTCAGCTGTTTTTAAACGGAAAATGAATCAATTAACACAAATAGACTCCTAATATAACTCAACAAACTCAATTATAAATCTGAATACATAAATTATATTAATTAAAAAAAATATATGAATACATTCATGAAATATAGCGAGACATTGAATACAATGAAATACATGGAATATAGCGAGATACATTGAAATACAATGAAAAAAAAGACAATAAAATATATATAATACAGCGAGATACATTGAAATACAATGAAAGCCGTATGTATTATATCATCTCAATTCGAGTCCTTTTTCTTGTTTGCCACTATTACACCGTCACTAACGCCGACACCAAACTGATAAGATAATTTTTTACAGTTTTACAATTCAAGGAATCGACATCTCTTGGATTGAAATCCTAGATAAAAATTCCTCCGCCAATCTCCGTCACCGGCTCTAAGGAGCATAAATTATAAGTAGGCCATAAAATTTGAGAATTCTTTCAGCAGTGTGGACTCTCTTGCTTCTCTTTCGCTACTTGGAAGAGTAATTGCAGTTCCACTGCACCGAAGGAAAGCAAGGGAGAGAGTATCAACTGATAATCCTAACGATTAACAGGGAGCACTATTTGTGTTTCCTGGAGCTCATGAACTACGCCGTAGCGGCATCATTTACGTTGGTGCTAATTTCCCCCTTCGAAATATCCTTTTGGATTTTGAACCTTTTTTTTGGTTGAAATACTCCATTTTTCTTCTGCGAAGCTGGTATCCGAAGTAGGCCATGAGATATGATTCGTTAAAATAAGAGAAATTTTTATGGAGAAAGACTGGAGTTGAGAGAGAGGGGGTGGAGAAAAATCTGAAAGAATGAGAGAGAAAAATAATACAAAGCGTATTTTATGGCTTAAGGGTAGGAGGTGACCATAATTAGATATTTGGCTATAAAAATCAAAAGGTAGCTATGGAATATAATTTTTTAAAAGGGTATTTATTTAAAATAAATAAGGTATCAACCTTTGTTATAGAAGGTAAAAATTCCAAAAAATTAAGAAAAATGGCATGGTACGACAACACATAGAGCCCGTTTGGCAAAGCTGCAAAAAATTGCTTATTTTGATAAGTATTTCTTTTTCAGAAGTGCTTTCGAAAAAATATAGTTTGTGTTTTGGCCAATTCATTTAAGAAGTACTTTTTGCAACATTTGGTAAACAAATTCTGTTTGGCCAATCTTTCTAAAAAGTGTTTTTGAGTATCAAATTACCAAAAAGGATAGTCCAAGATCTTATAATTATTTTAAAAAGAAAATGAACTTAAAAATTTATCGTAAGACACTTTTATTATTTTTTATTTTATTTAATTAAAATATAAAACATAAAGTAAATATATGTCACCACCCAATTTCACCTCAAGTCGTGATGGCGCCCAACATCGTTGTCGGGCAAGCCAACGCGGAAATATTAATAAATTCTCATTTTACTTACTAAAACAGTTACGACATTTTCTTAATTAGAATTTAAAGCATGCGATAATAATCAACATTCAGAAATAGTTATACATCCTAAAAGAGTAGTCTACTAATGTGTGTGCCCAGACCTGGTGTCACAAGTGCGCGGGCAGCTAGTAGAATATACAAAAGAATAATACTACCCTGCTGTCTGAAATAGAATAGACAGCCAAAAGTAAAGAAAAGACTCCATCAGGCTATTGAACGGCATAGGAAGGGAGCAGCTCACCGTGGAATCTCGGGCGGTCAAGAATATGCACCAGCCTGGTAGTCAGATGTACCTGCCTCAGATCCTGTACAATTAAGTACAGAAGCGTAGTATGAGTACATAAACAATATGTACCCAGTAAGTATCCTGTCTAATCTCGAAGAAGTAGAGACGAGAGGTCGACATGACACTTACTAGGGTCAAATAACATGATAGGTGATACACTAAGCATGGATAGCACAATAAGTAACAGTTTATAGCATGAAGCAACAAGTCCTTAACTAGGTGATATCACAGTTAGCCAATTACATTTCAAGGCATATAACAAGGTTCCATCAACAGCAATATACCAGTCAACAAGCATACGCAAGTAGTGCCGAGGTCGTACGGCCCGATCCAACATAAAAATAAAGTGTGCACTGCCGGAGGGTCGAATGGCGCGAACCATAGATGCATCTATTACCCCGCTCGCGAATCATACATGCGACGCGGTCAAATATATTTAAACACATCAACAGGTAGACAAGAACAGACATCAAGAGAGCAAGTACTCACAACATGTCAACTTCTCCCTTAAAACGGGCAAGAATATAGTGTTCCGCTTATTAGATTCGCTTACCATATTCAACAAGATTTAGGAAGTCTCGAATTAATCATAGAGTAACAAGAGCATCCCATAAAACATGCTTTTAGGGTCCTAAACTACCCGGACTTAAGCACAATAGTAGCTACGCACGGACTCTCGTCACCAAGCGCGTACATAGCCCCCGCATTTAATGACAAATTATTCAATTATTATACCTATAGGGATAATTTCCTCTTACAAGGTTAGATAGGAGACTCACCTCGCTCCAAAGTGCACTTCTAATACCAAGAACGAGCCCGAACTCTCAATTTGAAGCCGAACGATCCAAAACTAGTTAAATGAAGTAGGAACTAGTCAATACATGCTCAGAAGATCGCATTTTAACTATTAAAACAATTCCCCAACCTTAGACACAAATTTCCTAAAATCCGACCCTGGGCCCACGTGCTCGGATTCCGATATTTTTCGAAGAAAGTTGTTCCTTGTAACCTAAGGATCAATAATATATGATTTTTACTTCGTTTCATAACCAATTTCGTGGTAAAATCTAATTTTATCAAAACCCTAGGTTTTGCTCTAACCCCCTTGGTTTCTCCTAATCTTTAGGTGTTAATCTACCCAAAACTCGAGTACTAAACTTAGAAATAAGGGGGATGAACTTACCTCAAGATGAAATGTGGAAATCCCCCCTCAAGAGCTCCAAAATCGCTCAATACACGAGTGTCAAATGGTTAAAAATGGCTGGAGCCCGTATTAAATGAAGCTCACTGCTTCAGCGATCTCCGCATCTGCGGTTAGGGGACCGCATCTGCGGTCCCGCTTCTGCAAGAGGGAGGCCGCATCTGCGGAATTGGCCAAGAGGGCTAGGACCGCTTCTGCGGTCTTGAAGCCGCTTCTGCGGCTAAGGGGCCACTCCTGCGGTTTGGCCTGGCCGGCCCTGGGCTGCATCTTCGAGAGGGCAACCGCTTCTACGGTCTCGCACCTGTGCCTGACCAACCGCAGGTGCGGTTATGACAGCAACCTGAAGCTTTAGCTCTTTTCAAAAGTTCCAACTTCACTCAAGCCTCGTCCAATTGACTACTCGGATTGACACCAAATTTTGAGGGCAAGTCTTAATTGTTATATTGGACCTGTACTGGGCTTAAGAACCAACATACGAGCCCGATACCAATGTGATCAATCATTATTTAGTTTCTTTAAATCCTTGGAATTTCAGTTTTAACAATTTCTAATAAAAATTCATTTCTCGGGCTAGGGACCTCGGAATTCGATTCCGGGCATACGCCCAGGTCCCATATTTTACTACGGACCTTCCGGGACCGTCAAAATACAAATCCGGGTCTGTTTTCTAGAAATGTTGACCAAAGTCAAACTTGGCCTTTTAAGAAAATCTTAAGGATTCAAGTGGGCTTATATCAACCCAAACCCTTCCAAATCCCGAACCAACCACCCCCGCAAGTCATAAATTAGCTAAAGCAAGCACGGAAGTTTTATTTAGGGGGACGGGGTTCTAAAAAGTAAAACGACCGGTCGGGTCGTTACATTCTCCACCTCTTAAACAAACTTTCGTCCTCGAACGGACATAGGAAAGTACCTGAGGTGCCGAATAAGTGTGGATATCTGCTCCGCATGTCCTCCTCGGACTCCCAAGTCGCCTCCTCGACTGGTTGGCCCCTCCACTGGACCTTCAGCGCTGAAATCCTCTTGGATCTTAACTGGCGATCCTGTCTATCAACAATGGCAACTGGCTCCTCTTCATAACCCAAGCTCTCATCCAGCTGAATAGTACTGAAGTCCAACACGTGGGACAAGTCGGCATGATACCTCCGAAGCATAGACACGTGGAAAACTGGATGGACTCCCGATAAGCTGGGAGGTAAAGCAAGCTCATATGCTACCTCCCCAACTCGCTTCAACACCTCAAATGGGCCGATAAACCTTGGGCTCAACTTGCCCTTCTTCGCGAACCTCATGACACCCTTCATCGGCGAGACTTTCAAGAGAACCTTCTCGCCGACCATGAATGATAGATCATGCGCCTTCTGATCTGTGTAACTCTTCTGTCTGGACTGTGGGCCGCGCGAAGTCTTTCCTGAATTAGATTCACCTTCTCCAAGGCATCTTTCAACAGATCTGTACCATACAACTTAGCCTCTCGGGGCTCAAACCACCCGATCGGAGAACGACACCGCCGGTCGTATAAAGCCTCATATGGGGCCATCTCAATGCTGGACTGATAACTATTGTTGTAAGCAAATTCGGCCAAAGGCAGGAACTGATCCCACTGTCCTCCAAAGTCAATCACACATGCCCTAAGCATGTCCTCCAGAATTTGAACTGTCCACTCTGACTGCCCGTCGGTCTGAGGGTGAAATGCTGTACTGAGCTCCACGCAGGTCCCCAACTCACTCTAAATGGCTCTCCAGAAATGGAAAGTGAACTGAGGGCCCCTATCTGATATGATGGAAATAGGCACACCGTGCAATCGAACTATCTCCCGAATGTAAATTTGAGCCAACCTCTCTGAAGAGTAAGTAGTCACAATCAGAATAAAGTGTGCCGACTTGGTCAACCTGTCAACAATGACCCACACTGCATCAAACTTTCGCAAGGTCCGGGGCAATCCCACTACAAAGTCCATAGTGATGCGCTCCCACTTCCACTCAGGAATGGGCATCTGCTGAAGTAGGCCGCCTGGCCTCTGGTGCTCATACTTGACCTGCTGGCAATTCAAACACTTCGCCACATACTCCACTATGTCCTTCTTCATCCGTCGCCACCAATAATGCTGCCTCAGGTCACGATACATCTTCGTAGCACCTGGGTGTATAGAATACCGCAAACTATGTGCCTCCACTAGAATCCTCTCCCTCAAGCCATCAATATTAGGAACACATAGGCGACCCTGGAGTCGCAGGACACCATCCTCGCCAATAGAAACCTCCTTGGTACTACCCTGTAGCACCGTCTCTCTGCGGATCATCGAACTGCGAGCCTTGATCTCCCCCATTAATGAAGACTGGGTAATAACACATGCAAGGACTCGGTTGGGCTCTGAAATATCCAACCTCACAAGTCGGTTAGCCAAGGACTGGATGTCCAAAGCTAGTGGCCTCTCCGCCGCTGGAATGAATGCCAAGCTACCCATACTCTCTGCTTTCCTGCTTAAGGCATCCCCGACCATATTTGCCTTGCCCGGATGATAAAGAATGGTAATGTCATAATCCTTCAGTAACTCAAGCCATCTACGCTGCCTCAAATTGAGATCCCTCTGCTTGAACAGATGCTGCAAGCTGCGATGATTAGTATAAACCTCACATGACGCCCCATACAGATAATGCCTCCATATCTTAAGAGCATGGACAATCGCCGCCAACTCCAGATCGTGCACAGGATAATTTTTCTCATGAATCTTCAGCTGACGGGAGGCATAGGCAATAACTCACCCCTCCTGCATCAATACACAACCCAAGCCAACGCGTGAAGCGTCGCAATATACCGTATACATCCCTGAACGGGAAGGCAACACAATAACTGGTGCGATAGTCAAAGCTATCTTGAGCTTCTAAAAGCTCGCCTCACAATCATCGGACCAACGGAAAGGAGCACCCTTCTGGGTCGATCTGGTCAAAGGTGATGCAATAGATGAAAGCCCTGCATGAATCTCCTGTAATAACCTGCTAACCCCAGGAAACTCCTGATCTCGGTCACTGAAGTAGGACGTGGCCAACTATGAACTGCGTCAATCTTCTTGGGATCCACCTTAATACCCTCTCCTGGCACAATATGCCCCAAGAATGCCACTGACTCTAGCCAGAACTCACACTTGGAGAACTTAGCATATAGCTTCAGCTCTCGCAAGGTCTGGAGCACTACTCTTAAATGCTGCTCGTGCTCCCCCAGGCTGTGGGAGTATATCAAGATGTCGTCAATGAAGACGATGACAAAGGAATCAATATAAGGCCTGAACACTCTGTTCGTCAAGTCCATAAATGCTGCTGGGGCATTAGTCAAGCCAAAGGACATCACCAGAAACTCATAATGGCCATATCTCGTCCGAAATGCAGTCTTCGGAACATCCGAGTCCCGAATCTTCAACTGATGGTACCCTGACCTCAAGTCGATCTTAGAGAACACCCTAGCACCCTGCAACTGGTCGAACAAATCATCAATGCGCGGCAACGGGTACTTATTCTTGATGGTAACCTTGTTCAACTGGCGGTAGTCAATGNAATGACCTCAAAATCAATCATATCAAGCAACAGGAGATCTGCTCTAGTCTCGAAACCACAGAAGGTGACCACACAGGACCGGTAGATCCAATCCACAACAACAGAATCGCCCACAGAAGTGGACACATGGACAGGAGTGCCCAAGGGCTTAGGAGCAATAACCAGAAAACGAGCAAACAGAGATGACACATATGAATAGGTGGACCTTGGGTCAAATAATACTGAAGCATCTCTACTGCAGACGGAAATAATACCTGTGATAACGACATCTGAGGCTAATGCATCTGGTTCGGCCGGAAGAGCAGAGAATCTGGCTGGAGCGCCGGCTGGCTGGCCTCCACCCGACTGAGCAGTAGCTGGCAGACCTCTCCCTGTCTGGCCTCCACCTCTAGGATGGACCCTACCACTCTGTCCCCTGCCTCTAGGCGGCTGGACAGCTGGTGCTGGAATTATAGGCTGCTGACCCTACTGTACTGCCTTGCCCCGAAGCCTGGGGCAGGTCCTCTTCATGTGGCCTGGGTCTCCATACTCGCAACAAACTCTAGGCACCATAGCCTGCTGCCCAGAAGCCTGGCGCTGATGGCCTGAATACCCACCAGAGGAACCTGAAATTGATAGAGGACGGTATGAACTCTCTGGCGTAGCACTGGAATAGGAGCCAGAAGAACCCTGGGGACCTGAATGTCCATTAGAGGAACCCTGAATAGCTGGTAGGCGATAAGAACTCTCTGGCATGGCACTGAAATAGGGGCGCGCTGGAACACCCTGAGCCGGTGGTGGTGCTGGATGTGGGGGCATGCTGGGCTGACCCCTACCAAACTGACCTCTACCCCTAGCCGTGGAACCTCTGAAATCTCCGGAGAATCGAGCCCTCTTGTCCTGCTGCGCCTGCTCTCTATACCTCTCAAACGGTAGCCCTCAATCCTCCGAGCAATCTCCACCACTAGCTGATAAGAAGTCCCCATCTCCACCTCTCGTGCCATGTTGGCCATAATGCCTGAATGCAACCCTGCAACAAACCTCCGCACCCTCTCTGCGTCAGTAGGGAGTATCATCAATGCATGGCGGGATAACGCTGAAAACCTCGCCTCATAATCGGTCACGGACATCTGACCCTGCTCAAGCTGCTCAAACTGGTACCGCATCTCTTCCCTCTTACAGGGTGGAATATACCTGTCCAGAAATAACTGCGTGAACTGACCCCAAGTGATAGGAGGAGAGCCTCCGGGTCTGCCAAGAACATAAGACTGCCACCATCTACGGGCCCTACCCTCTAGCTGAAAAGTGGTGAAGTCAACTCCATGCGACTCCAATATCCTCATGTTGTGCAGTCTGTCCCTGCACCTATCAGTGAAATCCTAAGCATCCTCATGACACTCACCCCCCAAGACAGGAGGGTGAAGTCTAATCCACCTATCCAACAGCTTCTGTGGGTCACCATCCGCAGCTGGTCTGGGCTCGGGCACCACTACAGCAACTCGCTGAGCCCCATCCGCGGGTAGTGCACCCGGAGTCTGATATACTGCAGCTGCATGACCATGAGCCTGGGCAGTAGGGGTCTGTGCTCCCCCTCCTGCCCGGGATGTAGCTGGATCTGCTGGAAATAAACCAGCATGCGTCATGGTGTCCATGAACCGCAGCATATGGCCCATGACCTCCTGGAAACCCGGTGCCGTCATAAAGTCCACCGGGGTAGGCTAAGCTGCGGGCACCTCGCCCTGCTCCTCAATAGTAGGATCTCCCGCAGGATCAGCTGGTGGTGCTACTGGAACAACTCTGGGATGCCCTCGTCCCCTACCTCGGGCCGGTGCCCTCTCCCGGTCTCTACCTCGGCATCTAGCAACGGGGGGAGCAGCGCCTCCCGGGTCGGAAATATCTACTGTGCGTGTACTCACCATCTGTGAGAGAATAGAAGGGAAAAATTTAGTGTACCATCCACTACATGATAGGAAATGAATAAAGAGCAGTTTCCTAATACCCTATAGCCTCTCGAAGATAAATACAAATGTCTCCGTACCGATCCGCAAGACTCTATTAGGTTTGCCCATGACTCGTGAGACCTACTTGAACCTAGTGCTCTGATACCATGTTGTCACGACCCAATTTACCTTAAGTCGTGATGGCGCCCAACACCGCTGTCGGGCAAGCCAACACGGGAATATTAATAATTCTCATTTTACTTACTAAAATAGTTACGACATTTTCTTAATAAGAATTTAAAGCATGCGATAATAATCAACATTCAGAAATAGTTATACATTCCAAAAGAGTAGTCTACTAATATGTGTGCCAAGACCTCGTGTCACAAGTGCGTGGGCAGCTAGTAGAATATACAAAAGAATAATATATCCTACTGTCTGAAATAGAATAGACAGCCACAAGTAAAGAAAAGACTCCATCGGGCAGCTGAACGGCATAGGAAGGGAGCAGCTCATCGTGGAATCTCGGGCGGTCAAGGATATGCACCAGCCTGGTAGTCAGACGTACTTGCCTCAGATCCTGTACAATTAAGTACAAAAGCTTAGTATGGGTACATTAACAATATGTACCTAGTAAGTATCCTGTCTAATCTAGAAGAAGTAGAGACGAGAGGTCGACATGACTCTTACTAGGGTCAAATAACATGATAGGTGATACACTAAGCATGGATAGCACAATAAGTAACAATTTATAGCATGAAGCAACAAGTCCTTAACTAGGTGATATCACAGCTAGCCAATTACATTTCAAGGCATATAACAAGGTTCCATCTACAGCAATATACCAGTCAACAAGCATACGCAAGTAGTGCCGAGGTCGTACGGCCCGATCCAACATAAAAATAAAGTGTGCACTGCCAGAGGGTCAAACGGCGCGAACCATAGATGCATCTATTACCCGCTCGCGGATCATACATGCGACGCAGTCAAATGTATTTAAACACATCAACAGGTAGACAAGAACAGACATCAGGAGAGCAAGTACTCACAACATGTCAACTTCTCTCTTGAAACGGGCAAGAATATAGTGTTCCACTTATTAGATTTGCTTACTATATTCAACAAGATGTAGGAAGTCTCGAATTAATCATAGAGTAACAAGAGCATCACATAAAACATGCTTTTAGGGTCCTAACTACCCGGACTTAAGCATAATAGTAGCTACGCACGTACTCTCGTTACCAAGCGCGTACGTAGCCCCCGTATTTAATGACAAATTATTCAATTATTATACCTATGGGGACAATTCCCTCTTACAAGGTTAGATAGGAGACTCACCTCGCTCCAAAGTGCACTTCCAATACCAAGAACGAGCCCGAACTCTCAATTTGGAGCCGAACGATCCAAAACTAGTTAAATGAAGCAGGAACTAGTCAATACATACTCACAAGATCGCATTTTAACTATTAAAACAATTCCCCACCCTTCGACACAAGTTTCCAAAAATTCGACCCCGGGCCCACGTGCCCGGATTCCGACATTTTTCGAAGAAAGTTGTTCCTTGTAACCTAAGGATCAATAATATATGATTTCTACTTCGTTTCATAACCAATTTCGTGGTAAAATCTAAGTTTTATCAAAACCCTAGGTTTTGCTCTAACCCCCTTGGTTTCTCCTAATCTTTAGGTGTTAATCTACCCAAAACTCGAGTATTAAACTTAGAAATAAGGGGGATGAACTTACCTCAAGATGAAATGTGGAAATCCCCCCTCAAGAGCTCCAAAATCGCTCAATACACGAGTGCCAAATGGTTAAAAATGGCTGGAGCCCGTATTAAATGAAGCTCACTGCTTCAGCGATCTCCACATTTGCAGTCTCGCTTCTGCGAGAGGGAGGCCACCTCTGCGGAATTAGCCAAGCGGGCTGGGACCACTTCTGCGGTCTTGAAGCCGCTTCTGCGGCTAAGGGGCCGCTCCTGCGGTTTGGCCTGGCCGGCCCTGGGTCGCATCTGCGAGAGGGCAACCGCTTCTGCGGTCTCGCACCTGTGGCTGACCAACCGCAGGTGCGATTATGACAGCAACCTGAAGCTTCAGCTCTTTTCAAAAATTCCAACTTCACTCGAGCCTCGTCCAATTGACGCTCTGGGCTCCCGAGCCCCGCCCGAACATACCGACAAGTTTGAAATCATGAAACGGGCTTGCTCGAACCTTCGGATCGTCCGAAACAACGCTAAATCTAAGAATCACCCCCTAAGACCAATTGAATAAAACTTATGAACTTCAAGTTCTTAATTCACTTCCAACGAGTCGAAACGCACTTAGACTACTCGGATTGACACCAAATTTTGAGGGCAAGTCTTAAATGTTATATTGGACCTGTACTGGGCTCCGGAACCAACATACGAGCCCGATTCCAATGTGATCAATCATTATTTAGTTTTTTTAAATCCTTGTAATTTCAGTTTTAACAATTTCTAATAAAAATTCATTTCTCGGGCTAGGGACCTCGGAATTCGATTCCGGGCATACGCCCAGGTCGCATATTTTCCTACGGACCTTCCGGGACCGTCAAAACACAGATCCGGGTCCGTTTTCTAGAAATGTTGACCAAAGTCAAACTTGGCATTTTAAGAAAATCTTAAGGATTCAAGTGGGCTTATATCAACCCAAACCCTTCCAAATCCCACACCAACCACCCCCGTAAGTCGTAAATTAACTAAAGCAAGCGCGGAAGTTTATTTAGGGGGACGGGGTTCTTAAAAGTAAAATGACCGGTCGGGTCGTTACAATATACATATTAAAGATTTAAATCAATATAACATATATAGTTATACCAAAACATATAGTATTCTCTAGTATAATTACTTGTTGTCATCATTCACAGTGAATTAGAAGTCTATTCTACAAATTACTATATATTGATAAATATCCACTTTGAAATAATAAGCATAGTCACTCACACATGATAATATTTGTAAATTATTTCATCTCTAATTTTATCACACAACGCCTCCATGTTAGTAGAAGAGTTGCACATGCATTCCTAAAGGAATACCAGAAGGCACATCTACTTCCTCAATCTCCACAGTAGTGTCTTCATTAACATAATAGTTGTATTCCTTATCGGCAGAAGAATGTCCTCGGATGAAATTATGTATAGCCATGGTAGTTGTTATAAGATGATTCTGAGTGTCAAACTTCAAAGATGGCATTGAGCGTAAAATAGAATAATTTTAAATATATAAAAATTATTATATTCATAAAAAAATAGTTAAGTATGTTTAAATTCAAATTCATAAAGAGTAACTAATAATTAACACATAATCTATAATTTAATTTTTTTTAAAATTTAAATTCAAAAAGAAACTAATTATTACCTAACCTAACTAACTTTGTCCTAAATTGCCAAGTGACTTATTGTGAGACTGTCACTTGGCTTAATGTGGAGACTTTTTCTTCTTCTTTTAGTAATATATAGATTATGTGATATTATTGTAAATTTATTACCTATTTTTTGGTAATTTTCACAAATTAGTTTTGATAATTGTTTTGAAGATTCGGGAATTAATAGCCTATAACAGAAGAAATTATAAATGATTATTTGTAGGAAGAGAATTGATAATCCAAAGAAGGAGGTAGATAATTTGCTTTAATGTGAAAAAAGAAGAAGATAATTTGAGAAGATACAAGACATTACACAAAGAAAATCAAAAACAAGAAAAGTCAAAAAAAAGAATTTGAAAATTTACAATATCTCATATATATGATGTCTTTAATATTAAAAGAATGGTAGGAACTAGAAACAACAAAAAATAAACTTAAATTAATAATGGATAATTTGAAAAATATAAATTTATGTGAGGATAGTTTTGTCTTGAATAAATTAATTTTTTGTTTCTGCTTCTGCTTCTGCTTCTTGGAAGAAGCTAGAGTTTTCTGCTTCTTCCTAAAAGCAGAAAAACTGCTTCTACTCCTAACCACAAGTACTTCTCCGTCTTGGCCAAACAACTTAAATTTTTTTAAAGTACTTTTTCGGGGAAAATAAGTACTTTTGTACTCCCAAAAGCTTGGCCAAACAGGCTCATAAAGAGAATTGACAATATTTTAGCCTTATATTAAATTTGACAAAGGTAACCCTATAAAAATGGCATTATATAACCAATTCTTTAATAACCCTAGTTTCTTATTTATTCTCTCTCCCCATATTTTTTCTTCTCCCCTACCCCCGTATTTCTTTTCTAATTTTCTCCTTCAATCTTTTCTTTTGTTCTTCTTCTTCAATCTAGCAAAGTTTCTTCTTCAATCTGGATTTGGAAGGGCATGTGTTCTTAGATAATTTTTGGGAAGTTGTAATGGTTGAATACATTTTTCTATGAAGTTTAGATCTTCTCATTACGACAACAATTATGTAAAAAAAAATTATTTTTTATCTATTATTCTTCTTGCCTTTATCCGATTGTTGCGTTGTTCGATTTGATTTGCATCTCTTTGGAAGAGTCCAATCTTCTTATTCCCTATTTTTTTAATTGTTAAAAATAAAATATATGTGCTTGAGGTGGTGTATATCTATGTATATCGTCATGTGTGCTTGTGTGTATATCATGTTGTATATCGTGATATACATTGTTAGATAAGGCACTAAAAGGTTAAAAGAATCAAATCGTCCTAAATAATTTTAAGAGAGTGAAATTCATTCTCAATAAACTTACTTCAAATTTTTTTATCGATTAAAACATGAAAATAAGTTTTTGATATAACAGGTTTAGAGCAAGTTTTAAAATATAAAAATAATAAATATAACTATAGGAGTAAATAAAATTTTGATATACAAAGAAAGAAAATAATTTTATGGTAAGTGTTCGGGTGAAAGTACACTAAGGGTCTGTAATAAACAACAAGTTGTTCGAATGAAAGTACACAACTAACTAGACAGAAGATGGAGACTCTAGGAGCTGCGGACGCTGATCAGTCGTGCCTCAAGTCTCCGCGAGTGTATGATCCGAGCTCGCTAATAACCGCCGCTGGGAACGTTTCCAAAATATGCAGTGTGCAGAGTGCAGTATCAGCACAACCGACCCCATGTACTGGTAAGTGCCGAGCCTAACCTCGACAAAGTAGTGACGAGGCTAAACCTGTACGCAGTATATAATAATAACAGAATAATTGAAATACAGTATAGAATTAAACAGCAAGCAGGAAATGATAACCACAGCCTCCAAAATAAACCAGTGTCGTCCAGATATACCAATCTTACCAGTTCAAACAAAGAATCGTAAAAACAACACAGCTCAAGAAATAGAGACATATAGGTTGTTGCGGCGCGCAACCCAATTCCACCAGACAACACATAATCCTCCCTTATTCCACCATAACAATATCAGTAACAATAAATAATATATATATATATATATATATATATATATACATATATATATATATACATATATATATATATACATATATATGTTGCGGCGCGCAACCCGATCCCACCATATATCAATATCGTAATTTCACCCTCCACTCTCACATGTTGCGGCGTGCAACCCGATCCCACCGTATATATACTACATAGTGAGACCAATCCCGAAAATATACCTTGAAAGTACCAACAACAACTTAAGCAAATAATAGGAGATAACGAAGCTACGAAAGAACTGATTCTTTCAACAAAGAGAAACAATGTCTAATAAGTAGCAATTAGGCATAGAAATAAAAGTAAAGCATGTAGCAATTAGGATAGGAGAAGACAATAGAAGAAGAACGGGAAGAAAACATGCATAACAGATAAATTGGCCGCGCATAGGTACTCGTCACCTCACCTATACGCTACTCACATGGATTTCACATAGCAAATAAGTCAAGGGTTTCTAATCCCTCGAGTCAAAGTTAGACACGACATTTACCTCGCTCCACGGGCCAGTCAATGCTCAATTACCGCTTTTCCTCTAATATCCACCTCCAAATCACTCGTATCTAGCCACAATTGACTCAATAATATCAATTATCACTAAAGGAATCAACTACAATGCATAAATTTAGAATTCCCAAACTTTTCCCCAAAAAGTCAAAAACTGACCCCGGGCCCGCTAGGTCAAAATCCGAGGTTCGGACCAAAACTCATTTACCCATTCACCCCCTAACCCAGATATATGATTGGTTTTGGAATCCGACCTCAATTCGAGGTCTAAATCCCCAATTTTTCAAATCCCTAGTCTCTACCCAAAAACCCCAAATTCTACCATGGAAATCTTAGATTTTAAGTTGGAAATTCATGAAATGTGATGGGAAATTGAAAGAAAGTGGGTTATGATCACTTACCAAAGTTTTGGGGAAGAATTGGTCTTGGAAGAATCGCCTCTAGGGTTCTAGGATTTGAAAATTTGAAGAATGAATGAAAAATCCCGTCCAAATCTCATTTACTCAGTTGCAGATGTCGCAATTGCGACCCGGGCTTCGCTAATGCGAAGCCCGCAAATGCGAAGGAGGCATCGCAAATGCGAACCCCTTCTCACCTCTGCATTGCTCGCAAAATGCTAAAAATAGTTCGCAAATGCGAACATGGGCAAGACCGCATTTGCGACCATGTGATCGCAAATGCGAAGAACACCCCTCCCCAACTCCCATCACAATTGCGAGGAATTGTTCGCAATTGCGAACATTGGTCTCCACAGCTACTGTTCGCAAATGCGATGAGTAGGTCGCAAATGCGAACCCAACAGTGGTCGCAGATGTGAGGCTTGATCTCGTAATTTCGAGATCAGGGACTCTGCAATAGAACTGAAGCACACCAGCAAAATTTCTAAGTTCAAAACACTCTGTAGCCTATCCGAAACTCACCCCGAGCCCTCGGGGCTCCAAACCAAACATGCACACAAGTCTTAAAACATCTACGAACTTGTTCGCGCGATCAAATTGCCAAAATAACACCTAGAACTACGAATTTAGCACCAAATCAAATGAAATTCTCAAGAACACTTTGAAATTCCTAGTTTCACAATCGGACGTCCGAATCACGTCAAACCAACTCCGTTTCTCACCAAATTTCACATACAAGTCTTAAATATCATAATAAACCTGTACCGAGCTCCGGAACCAAAATACGGACCCGATACCAACGAGATCAAACATTAACCAAATTCTTAAAACCATTTAATTTTCAGATTTTCAATTTTCGTAAAAGAATTCATATCTCGAGCTAGGGACCTCGGAATTCGATTCCGAGCATACGCCCAGGTCCCATATTTCGGTACGGACCCACCGTGATTGTCAAAACACGAGTCCGGATCCATTTACTCATAACATTAACCGAAGTCAACCGAATCAACTTTTAAAGGCAAAAATTAATATTTTCATCAACTTTCAACATAAAAGCTTTCCGAAAACACACCCAGACTGCGCACGCAAATCAATGAGGAATAAAATGAGGTTTTAAAGGTCTAGGAACACAGAATCAAGTTCTAAAACATAAAATGACCTTTTGGGTCATCACATTCTCCACCTCTAAAACAATCGTTCGTCCTCGAACGGACATAGAAAAGTACCTAAGCTGGTGAAAAGGTGGGGATATCTGCTCCGCATATCGGACTTGGACTCCCAGGTAGCTGACTCAACAGGCTGACCTCTCACTGCACTCGAACCGAAGGATAACTCTTCGACCTCAACTAACGAACCAGCCGGTCTAGAATAGCTACCGGCTCCTCCTCGTAGGTCAAATCCTTGTCCAGCTGGACAATGCTGAAATCTAACACGTGGGATGGATCACCGTGATACTTTTGGAGCATGAACACATGAAACACTAGATGTACCGCTGAAAAACCTGGTGGCAACGCAAGTTTGTAAGCCACATCTCCCACTCGCTCAAGGATCTCAAAAGGCCCGATATACCTAGGGCTCAACTTGCCCTTCTTTGCAAACCTCATTACACCATTCATGGGTGATACCCGAAGCAACACTCTCTCTTCGACCATTAATGCCACATTACGAACCCTACGGTCGACATAACTCTTCTGCCTGGACTGAGCTGTGCGAAGTCTATCCTAAATGATCTTGACCTTATCCAAGGCATCCTGTACCAAATCTATACCCAATAACCGAGCCTCCCCTAGCTCAAACCATCCAACCGGCGATCGACACCGTCTACCATATAATGTTTCATAGGGAGCCATCTGGATGCTCGACTGGTAGCTGTTGTTGTAGGCAAACTCCGCTAGTGGCAAGAACTGATCCCACGATCCTCCAATGTTTGTAACACATGCGTGGAGCATATCCTCCAAGATCTGAATAGTATGCTCGGACTATCCGTCCATCTGAGGATGAAATGTTGTGCTCAACTCAACCCGCGTACCCAACTCACACTGTACTGCCCTCCAGAAGCGCGAGGTAAACTGTGTACCTCGATCAGAAATGATATACACGGGCACACCGTGAAGAGGACCGATCTCATGGATATAAATCTCTGCCAACCACGCTGAAAAATAGGTAACTACCACAGGAATGAAATGTGCTGACTTGGTCAATCTATCCACAATAACCCAAACCACATCAAACTTCCTCTGAGTCCATGGGAGTCTAATAATGAAATCCATAGTGATACGTTCCCGCTTCCACTCATGAATCTCTATATTCTGAAGCAAACCAGCAGGTATCTGATGCTCGTACTTTACTTACTGACAATTTAGACACCGAGCTACATGTGCAACTATATCCTTCTTCATCCTCCTCCACCAATAAGGCTGCCGCAAGTCTTGATACATCTTGGTGGCGCCCGGATGAATGCAATACCAGGAACTGTGGGCCTCCTCTAGAATCAACTTACGAAGTCCATCCGCATTAGGCATACAAACACGACCATGCATCCTCAAAACTCCATCATCTCCAACTGTAACCTGCTTGGCATCATCGTGCCGCACTGTGTCCCTAAGGACAAGCAAATGAGGGTCATCATACTGCCGCTCCCTGATACGCTCAAACAAGGAAGACCGAGTGACTGTGCAAGCTAAAACACGACTGGGCTTAGAAACATCCAACCTCACAAACTGATTGGCTAAGGCCTGAACATCTAATACAAGCGGTCTCTCACCGATTGGAGTGTACGCAAGGCTGCCCATACTAGCTGACTTCCTGCTCAAAGCATCGGCCACCATATTGGCCTTCCTGGGATGATACAAGATGGTGATATCATAGTCTTTCAATAGTTCCAACCACCTCCTATGCCTCAAATTGAGCTCCTTTTGCTTGAACAAATACTAGAAACTCTTATGATCCATGAAAACCTCACACGACACGCTATATAGATAGTGCCTCCAAATCTTCAGCGCGTGAACAATGACTGCCAGCTCCAAGTCATGAACAGGATAATTTTTCTCGTGAACCTTTAGGTTCCGTGAAACATATGCAATAACCTTGCCACCCTGCATCAATATTGCACCAAGTCCAATACGAGATGCGTCACAATATACTGTATAAGGCCCAGAACCTGTGGGCAACACCAACACTGGCGTCGTAGTCAAAACTGTCTTGAGCTTCTGAAAGCTCGCCTCACACTCGTCTGACCATCTGAACGAGGCACCCTTCTGGGTCAACCTGGTCAACGGGGCTGCTATAGATGAAAATCCCTCCAGAAATCGACGGTAATAACCTGCCAATCCCAAGAAACTACGGATCTCTGTGGCTGAAGTAGGCGTAGGCCAATTCTAAACGGCCTCAATCTTCTTAGGATCCACCTGAATACCCTATGCTGATACAAGGTGCCCCAAGAAAGTGACTAAGTCCAACCAAAACTCGCATTTTGAAAACTTAGCATACAACTGGCTGTCTCTCAGCATCTGAAGTACGATCCGAAGATGCTGCTCATGCTCCTCTCAGCTGCGGGACTAGATCATGATATCATCAGTAAACACAATCACAAAGGAATCCAGGTAAGGCTTGAACACCCGGTTCATCAAATCCATAAATACTGCTTGGGCATTTGTCAAGCCAAATGACATCACCAGGAACTTATAATGCCCATATTGAGTCCGAAGAGCTATCTTAGGGACATCAGGTGCCCTAATCCTCAACTGATGGTAGCCAGACCTTAAATCGATCTTTGAAAACACCTTGGCACCCTGAAGCTGGTCAAATAAGTCATCAATCTTCGGCAATGGGTACTTGCTCTTGATGGTGACTTTGTTTAACTGCCGATAATCTATGCATATCCTCATCGATCCATCCTTCTTCTTTACAAACAATACGGGCGTACCCCAAGGCAAGACGCTAGGTTTAATAAAGCCCTTATCAAGCAAATCCTGCAACTACTCCTTCAACTCTTTCAACTCTGGCGGGGCCATACGATATGGCAAAATAGAAATGGGCTGAGTTTTCAGAACCAAATCAATACAGAAGTCGATATCCCTGTCGGGTGGCATCCCCGGCAGGTCTGCAAGAAATACCTTTAGAAACTCTCGAACAACTGGTACAGAATCCATGGAAGGAACCTCTGCATTAGAATCATGGACATAAGCCAAATAAGCTAGACAACCCTTCTTAACCATACGCCGAGCCTTCATATAAGAGATAACCCTGCTGGTAGAATGACCAGAAGTCCACTCTCCACTCTAATCGAGGCAACCCTAGCAAGGCTAAGGTCACTGCCTTGGCGTGACAGTCCAATATAGCATGATTAAGTGACAGCCAATCCATCCCCAAAATGACATCAAAATCAACCATATCGAGAAGTAAAAAATCTATGCTAGTCTCAAGACCCACAATAATAACCACTCACGAATGATAGACACGATCTACAATAATAGAATCCCCCCACAGGTGTGGACACATATACAGGGGCACTCAAGGAATCACGGGGCACAACCAAATATGAAGCAAAGTAAGATGACACATAGGAGTATGTAGACCCTGGATCAAAAAGAACTGAAGCATCTCTACTGCAAACTGAAACAGTACCTATGATAACAACATCAGATGACTCAGCCTCAGGCCTGGCTGGGAAAGCATAAAATCGGTGTTGGGCCCCACCACTCTGAACCATATCTCTAGGACGCTTCCTATTGGCTGGCCTCCACCTCTAACGGCCTGACCTCCGCCTCTAGCAGCCTAACCTCTACCTCTGGCTCTCTGACCTCTATCTTTAGCTGGCTGAGATGGAGGTGGTGCACCCGGTGCCAGAATCATGGTACGAGAACTCTGCTGTTGTGGCGGAACGCCTAATAATCTTGGGCAGGTCCTCCTGATATGCCCATAGCCACCACACTCGAAACATCCGTCCTGATACTATGGCTGCTGAAATTGAGATTGGCCCGAACGGGCCGGTGTACCATGGTAATAACTCTGAATAGGAGGTGCACGGATAGGAGCTGGTGGTGCACTATAAGCTGGTTGCCTGGAATGAGGCACATAAGGACCATGACTCCCTGAAGTACCATGGGATGCCTGGAGTGCTAAATAAAATAGCTTGGGAGGATGGCCTCTACCAAAATTACCTCGACCTCCACATGAGGCCCCACTGGATCCACCGGAGTGACGCGGCCTCTTATCAGACCTCTGACCACTCCCCTGAGCTAAAACCATCTCGACTCGCCCGATAATATTGGCTGCCGCTTGAAAAGAAATCTCACTCCCAGTCTTCTTAGCCATCTGCAATCTGATAGGCTGAGTAAGTCCCTCAATTAACCTCCTCACCCTCTCTCTCTCTCGGTAGGAAGCAGAAGAATAGCATGACGGGCCACCACAAATCGAGTCTCATACTGAGTGACAATCATAGAACCCTGTTGCAGATGCTCAAACTGCCTCCGGTAGTCCTCTCTCTGAGTGATAGGAAGATACTTCTCCAGAAATAGCTGAGAGAACTAGTCCCAAGTAAGAGCCAGCGACCCAGCTGGTTTGGGTAACATATAATCCATCCACCATTTCTTGGTGGAACCCGACAAATGAAATGCAGCAAAGTCGACCCTATTGGTCTCCACTATCCCCATGTTCCGTAACACCTCATGACAACTATCCAGATAGTCTTGGGGATCCTCTGATGACGTACCGCCATAGTGAACTGGGAAAAGCTTGGTAAACCTATCCAATCTCCACAAAGCCTCAGAAGACATAGCTGATCCGTCACCGGTCTATGCTGCAACACCCGGCGGAACTGCCCCAATTGGCTGAGCTGCTGGAGTCTGAAACTGGGGAGCCATCTGCTCCGGAGTGTGAATAGTGGGAGTTTGGACTCCTTCCCCAGCCCGAGAGACGACTGATGCCACAGGAAATATGCCGGTCTGAGCAACACTCTCCATAAGGCCCACTAGATGCACCAAAGCATCCTGAAGTACCGGGGTAGCAATAAACCCCTCTGCAACCTGAGTTGGCCTTCCTGGAACGGCCTGGGATGGAGCCTCATCATCAAACTCCACCCGAGGCTCCACTACTGGTGCTGCTGCTCGAGCTCTAGGCTGAGCCCTGCCCTTGTCTCGGCCTCTGGCACGACCTCGGCCCCTCGCAGGAGCTGCTACTGGGGGCTTTGGCTGCTGCTCAACTGAAGATGCGGTGCGTGTTCTCACCATCTACGAGAGATCAGAATAGAAGAGTTGAATCAGCAAGGATAGAATAAAAATCGCACGACAAAGAAGAATAGAAATGAAATTGTTCCTAACTCCATAGCCTCTGGAAGATAAGTACAGACATCTCCGTACCGATCCTCCAGACTCTATTAAGTTTGCTCGTGACTCGTGAGACCTATGTAATCTAGTGCTCTGATACCAACTTGTCACGACCCGGAATTTCCACCGTCGGGATCGTGATGGCGCCTAACATTACACTTGCTAGGCAAGCCAATGTTAGAACAATCCACTCCTTAACAGTTTAAATTAGATATTAAAGAAGAACTGAGATAACTGAATAAATTTAAAGTAATAATGCGGAAGCTGAACTAGCCAAATATCCCTACAATTCCTTGAATCTGGTGTCACGAGTGCACGAACTACGAGAGTAATACACATAAGGGTCTGAAATAAATAAGCAGATGTTCGAATGAAAGTACACAGCTAACTAGACAGAAGATGGGGACTCCAGGAGCTGCGGACGTTGAACAGCCCTACCTCAAGTCTCTGCGAGTGTATAATCCGAGCTCGCTAATAACCGCCGCTGGGACCGTCTCCAAAATCTGCACAGAGTGTAGAGTGCAGTATCAATACAACCGACCCCATGTACTGTGTGATGACCCAAAAAAAGTCATCATTTGTTTTAGAAACAAATTCAGTGTTCTGAGGCCTAAAAACCTCCCTTTTACCTCACGAGGATTTGCGTGCGCAGTCCGGGCACGTAGACAGAAAGCCATTAGATAGGCCACAGAGTGAAATTTTTGGACTTAGGGCGTTGCAGATTTGAACTGGTGTGTTGCAGGCCTGCAGGCTTCCCATTTGCGAAGCCTGGCTCGGAAATGCGAGTTCGAAAATGGGAAGGCTATGTCGCAAATGCGAAATAGCCCAGGCCAGCACTTCCTCGCAAATGCGATGGCCCCTGTTGTGGTCAGTCGTCGCAAATGCGACATAATTATTGCAAAAGTGACTTCCCAAATGCGAGGGTCATTTCGCAAATGCGATAACAGCAGAGTCTGGGTTCGCAATTGCGAACCCTGGTCGCAATTGCGACATCAGAGACCTGTAAATCCACACTTAGACGCATTTTCAGCCATTTTTCATATCTTCTCAAAACATAAACACTCTAGGGCGATTTTTCAAAGGCAACTTCTTCTCCAAATCAATTGTAAGTCGTTTCTAACTAGTTTTCTTCAATCTCAACATCTTTTCACATGATTTCAACTCAAAATCAATGATTTTCATGGGGGAAATTGGGTGTTTTGGGTAGAACCTAGGTTTTTCAAATTTTGGGGATTTGGACCTCGATTTGAGGTCCGATTTAAAAACAAATTGTATATTTGAGTTCGTGAGTGAATAGGTAGTCGGGTTTTGGTTCGATCCTCGGGTTTTGACCATGTAGGCCCGGATCGATCTTTGACTTTTTGGGAAAAACTTTAGAAAACTTATTTCCATGCATTAGAATCGATTCATTTAGCATTTATTGATATAATTAAGTAACTTGTGGCTAGATACAAGCGAGTTGGTGGTGGAATCAAGAGGTAAAGCGATAGTTGAGGCTTGAACTGTGTTCGTGGCATCGAGGTAAGTGTTTGGTCTAACCTTAGCTAGAGGGATTAGGAGTTGTGTCCTATTTGATACGTGTTATTTGTTGAGTACGGCGTATAGGCATGGTGACGAGTATCTATATGTTGGTGTCAAGCATGCCCGTGAGTCTTATGTTATGATTAGTGTGACTCCGTTTGTATGGATCATTTTCAATGTGGTAGTTGCCATTGTTGAGCAAGGTTTGTGGAAAGGATATTGGTATTTGTACATTGAAGAGCGTTGGCTCAAGTTGTAAAGTGATTTGTGGAAGTATGATTGGTAATTGAACCTTATAGAGCATTGGCTCTAATTGTGAATCAAGTTGTGAAGTAAATGTGAAAATAAGAAGAGGGTTATGATGTTGATCCCTTGCCTGGACGTTGTTGCTTTTAATGTTGTTCCCTTGCCGGAATGTTGTTGTTTTGATATTATTGCCTTGCCGGGATTTTATTATGATTCATTTATTCCTTGCCCTTATTATTTGTGTTTGTTGATTGGGTGAGGAAGAGTGTAAAGCACGAAGGGTGGTGCCGTGCATTGTTTTGGTGAGAGAGTGTTAAAACACGAAGGGTGATGCCGTGTATTATTTTGTGAGGAAGAGTGTAAAGCACGAAGGGTGATGCCGTGCCGCACGATGTACCATTCCGTGCCGATTATATTGATTTAATGGTGAGGATGAGAGTAAAAGCACGAAGGGTGATGCCGTGCAGTTTATATTGATTTTTATGGCAAGGATGAGAGTAAAAGCACGAAGGGTGATGCCGTGCACTTGTTTGATTCCTAATTCTTGTTGATAATTGAATTGTGGTGTTCCCTATATTTACCTGCTGTCTTCCTGTTGTCATTTGATATTTCCCTGCAACATGTTTCCCCGTCCCATTCTTGACTGTATATTTCTGCTTCTATTTTCCGTTGTACATTATTTATCTGCACAGGTTTATTTGGTAGTCTGGTCCTAGCCTCGTCACTACTTCGCCGAGGTTAGGCTAGGCACTTACCAGCACATGGGGTCGGTTGTGCTGATACTACACTCTGCACTCTTTTGTGCAGATCCTAGTGCTATAGATTTCGGACCGTAGTGAGATTTTTCGTTCCTTGTTCATCAGGCGACCCAAGGTAGTCCTGCAGGCGTCCGCAGGCCTTGGCGTCTCCCTCTATCTATTTTCTTGTTTCTTTTATGTAATCCTAGAGACAGTATTTTGTTATTTCTTTCAGACCCTTATTTGTAGTACTCTCAGACAGTCTGTGAAGTGTGACACCAATCTTGGGTAGATTTGTTATGAAATGGTAGTAGCAGTATTATTAAATTTGAAATTAAATCTTCCGCTTGTTAAATTTTGTTGATTATTAACTGTTGGCTTATAACTGTTAACGAATTTAAAAATGGAAACAAGGCAAATAATTCACTTAATTGGCTTGCCTAGCTTTCACTAGTAGGCGCCATCACGACTCCCAAGGGTGGGAATCCGGGTCGTCACAAGTTGGCATCTGAGCCCTAGGTTACATAGGTCTCACAATACATAGAAAAGCTTCGTAGAGTTTGAGGTATCGGTACGTAGATGTCTGTATTTATCCTTGGAGGCTACAGAGTTAGGAAAAACTTCACATCTATTCTTTCCTGTCATGCGGTTTGGTTTCTCAATGCTAATCGAATTTCTACTCTGTTCTTTAGCAGATGCCGAGAACATGCGCTTCTTCATCCGTTGATCAGCAGCCCGAGCCCCCAGCAACAGCTCCCACGAGGGGCAGAGGGTGAGGCGGAGGCCGTGCTAGAGGCCGAGGTAGGGGAAGAGCTCAGCCCGGAGCAGCGTCACCAGTGGCGGAGCCTCAGGTTGAGTTTGATGAGGAGGTTCCGGCCCAGACAGCTCCGGTGGGCCCAGCTCAGGTCCCAGAGGGGTTCATTGCCACCCTAGTGCTTCAGGATGCTCTGGTCCGTCTAGTGGGCCTTATGGGGAGTGTCACCCAGGTAGGCTTGCTTCCTGTAGCACCAGCCGTCTCTCAGGCTAGAGGAATAGACTGCTGCTACTCGCACTCCGGAGCAGGTGGCTCCCCAGTTTCAGACTCCAGCAGCTCAGCCAGTTGGAGCAGTTCAGCCGGGTGTGGTAGCCCAGACTAATGACGGAGCAGCTATGACTGTCGATGCCTTGTGGAGATTGGATAGGTTCACCAAGCTCTTCACTGCCACTTTCAGCGGTGCATCTTTTGAGGATCCCCAGGATTATCTAGACAGCTATCACGAGGTTCTCAGGAACATGGGGATAGTGAAGACCAATGGGGTCGATTTTGCTACTTTTCGCCTATCTGGATCTGCCAAGACTTGGTGGAGAGATTACTGTTTGGCCAGACCAGCCGGATCACCAGCTTTGACTTGGGAGCAGTTTACTCAGCTATTCTTGGAGAAGTTTCTTCCCGTTGCTCAAAGAGAGATCTATCGGAGGCAGTTTGAGCGTCTCCAGCAGGGCTCCATGACTGTTACTCAGTACGAGACCAGGTTTATCGAGTTGGCCCGTCATGCTCTACTTATACTTCCCACTGAGAGAGAGGGAGTGAGGAGGTTCATTGAGGGGCTTATCCAGCCTATTTGACTTCAGATGGCTAAGGAGATGGGGAGTGAGATTTCATTTCAGGAGGCGGCCAATGTGGCCAGGAGAGTTGAGATGGTTTTATCATAGGGAGGTGGTCAGGGGTCTGACAAGAGGCCTCGTCATTCAGGCAGATTTAGTGGCGCCTCGTCTGGAGGCAGGGATTTGTATGGTAGAGGCCATCCTCCTAGGCCTTTTCAGTCGGCACTTCAGGTTTCTCACGGTGCTTCAGGTGGCCGTGGTTCTCACATGCAGTATTCTGATCAGCAGTCCTATAGTGCACCACCAACTCCTATCAGTGCACCGCCGCTCCAGAGTTTTCGGGGTGGTCATTCAGGTCGTCAGGGTCAGCAGTCTCAGCAGCCGAGGACTTGTTATAATTGTGGTAATACGGGTCACATTGCTAGATATTGTCCTCGAGCATCGAGCAGCTCTCAGCCTCCAGGTTCCCGTGCCATGGTTCAGGCACCGAGTGTTCTACAACCCGCCCAACCAGCCAGAGGTGGGGGTAGAGGTGCTAGAGGTGGAGGTAGAGGTGCTAGAGATGGAGCTCAGGCCGCTAGAGGTGGAGGCCAGCCAACAGCAGGCCGTCCCAGAGATGTAGTCCAGGGTGGTGGCGGCCAGCCCCGATTTTATGCTCTTCCAGCCAGGCCGGAGGCTGAGGCTTCCGATACAGTCATCACAGGTATGGTTCTGGTTTGTGGTAGGGATGCTTCAGTGCTACTTGATCCAGGGTCTACATACTCTTATGTGTCATCTTATTTTGCGCCGTATCTGGTCATGCCCAGTGATTCTCTGAGTGCTCCTGTTTATGTGTCCACCCCGGTGGGCGATTCTATTGTGGTAGATCGTGTTCATCGTTCTTGCGTGGTTGTGATTGGGGGTCTTGAGACCCGACTAGACTTATTACTGTTGGACATGGTTGATTTTGATGTCATATTGGGGATGGACTGGTTATCACCTTACCACGCCATCTTGGATTGTCATGCCAAGACTGTGACCTTAGCCTTACCGGGATTACCTCATTTAGAGTAGAGAGGGACTCCTGGTCATTCTACCCGTAGTGTTATCTCGTATATGAAGGCTTGGCGAATGGTTGAGAAGGGGTGTTTGGCCTATTTGGCATATGTTCGTGATTCTAGTGCCGAGGTTCCTTATATTGATTCTGTGCCCGTAGTTCGTGAGTTTCTTGAGGTATTTCCTTCAGACCTGCCGGGTATGCCACCCGACAGGGATATTGATTTTTGCATTGACCTGGCTCCGGGCACTCAGCCCATTTCTATTCCGCCATATCGTATGGCCCCGCCTGAGTTGAAAGTTTCGAAGGAGCAGTTGCAAGACTTGCTTGATAAGGGCTTCATTAGGCCCAGTGTCTCACCATGGGGTGCGCCGGTGTTGTTTGTCAAGAAGAAGGACGAATCGATGAGAATCTGTATAGATTACCGGCAATTGAACAAGGTCACAATCAAGAATAAGTACCCATTGCCGAGGATTGATGATTTGTTTGACCAGCTTCAGGGTGCCCAAGTGTTTTTTAAGATCGACTTGAGATCTGGCTACCATCAGTTGAAGATTAGGGCATCCGATGTCCCTTAGACAGCTTTTCGCACTCCGTACGGGCATTATGAGTTCTTGGTGATATCATTCGGATTGACGAATGCCCCATCAACTTTCATGGATTTGATGAACCGAGTGTTCAGGACTTACTTGGATTCGTTCGTGATAGTCTTCATTGACGATATTTTGGTTTATTCCCGCAGTCAGGAGGAGCATGAGCAACATCTGAGAGTGGTTCTTTAGACTCTGAGAGATAGTCAGCTGTATGCTAAGTTTTCGAAGTGTGAGTTCTGGTTGAGTTCAATTGCTTTCTTGGGTCATGTGGTTTCAGCAGAGGGTATTTAGGTAGATCCAAAGAAGACAGAGGCAGTCAAAAACTGGCCTCGACCCACATCAGCTACAGAGATCCGGAGTTTCTTGGGTTTGGCAGGCTATTATCGTCGGTTCATGGAGGGGTTTTCATCTATTGCAGCCCCGATGACCAGGTTGACCCAGAAGGGTGCCCTGTTTAGGTGGTCGGATGAGTGCGAGGCGAGCTTCTAGAAGCTCAAGACAACTTTGACTACGACGCCAGTGTTGGTTTTGCCCACAGGTTCAGGCCCATATACAGTTTATTGTGATGCATCTCGTTTTGGGCTTGGTGCGGTGTTGATGCAGAATGGCAATGTCATTCCTTATGCTTCGCGTTAGTTGAAGATTCATAAGAAGAACTATCCAGTCCATGATTTGGATTTAGCAGCCATTGTTCACGCGCTGAAGATTTGGAGGCATTATCTGTATGGCGTGGCATGTGAGGTGTTCACGGACCACAAGAGTTTGCAATACTTGTTCAAGCAGAAGGAGCTAAATT
>NW_017670943.1:372296-388227 GCF_001879085.1 Nicotiana attenuata
AAGCAGAAGGAGCTAAATTGAGGCAGAGAAGGTGGTTGGAGCTGTTAAAAGACTATGATGTCACCATCTTTTATCATCCGGGAAAGGCCAATGTGGTGGCCGATGCTTTGAGTAGGAAGTCAACCAGCATGGGCAGTCTTGCGTATATTCCGGTCAGTGAAAGACCGCTTGCTTTGGAGGTTCAGGCTTTGGCCAATCAGTTTGTGAGGTTGGATGTTTCTGAGCCCAGCCGTATATTAGCTTGCACAGTTGCTCGCTCTTCTTTATTGGAGCGTATCCGAGATTGGCAGTATGATGATCCTTATTTATGTGTCCTCAGAGACACAGTGCAGCACAGAGATGCCAAGCAGGTCACACTAGGAGATGATGGAGTTTTGAGGATGCTGGGTCGTATTTGTATGCCCAATGTGGATGGACTTCGGGAGTTGATTCTAGAGGAGTCCCATAGTTGCCGGTACTCTATTCATTCGGGTGCCACCAAGATGTATCAGGATTTGCGGCAGCATTATTGGTGGAGGAGAATGAAGAAGGACATCGTTGCGTATGTGGCTCGGTGTTTGAATTGTCAGCAGGTTAAGTACGAGCATCAGAGACCTGGTGGTCTGTTCCAGAAGAATGAGATTCCTGAGTGGAAGTGGGAGCGAATCACTATGGACTTTGTTGTTGGGCTCTCACGGACTCAGAAGAAGTTCGATGTAGTGTGGGTTATTGTTGATAGGCTGACCAAGTCAGCACATTTCATTCCTGTGTCAGTCTCCTATTCTTCCGAGAAGTTAGCTGAGATTTATATCCTGGAGATTGTCCGTCTTCATGGTGTGACCGTGTCTATCATTTCGGACCGAGGTATGCAGTTTACCTCACATTTCTGGAGAGCAATTTAGCGTGAGTTGGGCACACGGGTTGAGTTGAGCACAGTGTTTCATCCTCAGACGGACGGGCAGTCCGAGCGGACTATTCAGATTTTGGAGGATATGCTCCGAGCTTGTGTTATTGACTTTGGAGGCTCGTGGGATCAGTTTTTGCCTTTGGCGGAGTTTGCCTACAACAACAGCTACCAGTCGAGTATCGAGATGGCTCCTTATGAGGCTTTGTATGGTAGGCGGTGTCGGTTGCCGGTTGGACGGTTCAAGCCGGGAGAGGCTCAGTTGTTGGGTACGGATCTAGTACAGGATGCCTTGGACAAGGTCAGGATCATTCAGGATAGGCTTCGTACAGCTCAGTCCAGGCAAAAGAGTTATGCCGACCGTAAGGTTCGTGATTTGGCATTCATGGTCGGTGAGCGGGTATTACTTCGGGTGTCGCCTATGAAGGGCGTGATGAGATTTGGAAAGAAGAAGCTTAGCCCTAGGTTCATTGGCCCGTTTGAGATTCTTGATCGAGTGGGAGAGGTGGCTTACAGACTTGCGTTTCCGCCGAGCTTATCAGCCGTGCACCCAGTGTTTCACGTGTCCATGCTTCGGAAGTATCACGGCGATCCATCCCACGTGTTAGACTTCAGCACTGTCCAGTTGGACAAGGACTTGTCCTATGAGGAGGAGCCGGTAACTATTCTAGACCGACATGTTCGTCAGTTAAGATCAAAGAGTTTTCCTTCTGTTCATGTTCAATGGAGAGGTTAGCCTGCTGAGGCATCGACCTGGGAGTCCGAGTCCGATATGCGGAGCCGTTATCCCCATCTTTTCCCCGACTCAGGTACTTCCTTCTTATGTCCGTTCGAGGACGAATGATTGTTTTAGAGGTGGAGGATGTGATGACCCAAAAAGAGTCATCACTTGTTTTAGAAACAAACTTAGTGTTCCGAGGCCTAAAAACCTCCCTTTTACCTCACCTCAATTTGCGTGCGCAGTCCGGGCGCGTAGCCGGAAAGCCATTATATGAAAATCTGTGAAAAATAATGAATCTTGCCTTTAAATGAATTTAAGTTGACTTCGGTCAACATTTTGAGCAAACGGACCCGGATCCGTGTTCCGACGATCCCGGGAGGTCCGTAAGAAAATATGGGACTTGGGCGTTGGCCCGGAATTGAATTTCGAGGTCCCTAGCCCGAGAAATGAATATTTAAAGAAAATTGTTTTCTGAAAAAAATACATGAGTTTTTGAAAATGAAATGTGTTTGAAACTTGATGGTATCGGGCCCGTATCTTGGTTCCGGAGCCCGGTATAGGTCTTATATGTGATTTAAGTTGAGTCTATGAAGTTTGGTAAGAAACGGACTTGAAATGACGTGAACCGAACCTTATTTGAGATAACTAGAAAAATTTGATGTTCTTAAGTGATTTCATGATTTTGATGCTAAATTCATAGTTGTTGATGTTATTTTGGTGATTTGAATGTGCGAACGAGTCCGTATGATGTTTTTGGACTTACGTGCATGTTTGGTTTGGAGTCCCGAGGTCTCGGGTGAGTTTTGGATAGGCCACGGAGTGAAATTTGGACTTAGGGTGTTGCAGATTTGAACTGGTGTGTTGCAGGCCTGCAGGCTTCGCATTTGCGAAGCCTGGCTCGCAAATGCGAGTTCGCAAATGCGAAGGCTATGTCGCAAATACGAAATAGCCCAGGCCAGCACTTCCTCGCAAATGTGAAGCATTCATCGCAAATGCGATGCCCCCTATTGTGGCCAGTCGTCGCAAATGCGACATAATTATCGCAACTTCGCAAATGCGATAACAGTAGAGTTTGGGTTCGCAATTGCGAACCCTGGTCGCAATTGCGACATCAGAGACCTGTAAATCCACACTTAGACGAATTTTCAGCCATTTTTCATATCTTCTCAAAACATAAACACTCTAGGGCGATTTTTCAAAGGCAACGTCTTCTCCAGATCAATTGTAAGTCGTTTCTAACTAGTTTTCTTCAATCCTTAACATCTTTTCACATGATTTCAACTCAAAATCAATGATTTTCATGGGGGAAATCGGGTGTTTTGGGTAGAATCTAGGTTTTTCAAATTTTGGGGATTTGGACCTCGATTTGAGGTCCGATTTCAAAACAAATTGTATATTTGAGTTTGTGGGTGAATGGGTAGTCGGGTTTTGGTTCGAACCTCGGGTTTTGACCATGTGGGCCCGGGGTTGATTTTTGACTTTTTGGGAAAAACTTTAGAAAACTTATTTCTATGCATTAGAATTGATTCATTTAGCGTTTATTGATATAATTAAGTAACTTGTGGCTAGATACAAGCGAGTTGGTGGTGGAATCAAGAGGTAAAGCGATAGTTGAGGCTTGAACTGTGTTCGTGGCATCGAGGTAAGTGTTTGGTCTAACCTTAGCTTGAGGGATTAGGAGTTGTGTCCTATTTGCTACGTGTTATTTGTTGAGTACGACGTATAGGCATGGTGACGAGTATCTATATGTTGGTGTCAAGCATGCCCGTGAGTCTTATATTATGATTAGTGTGACTCCGTTTGTATCGATCATGTTTAATGTGGTAGTTGCTATTGTTGAGCAACGTTTGTGGAAAGGATATTGGTATTTGTACATTGAAGAGCGTTGGCTCCAGTTGTAAAGTGATTTGTAGAAGTATGATTGGCAATTGAACTTTATAGAGCATTAGCTCTAATTGTGAATCAAGTTGTGAAGTAAATGTGAAAATGAGAAGAGAGTTATGGTGTTGATCCCTTGCCGGGACGTTGTTGCTTTTAATGTTGTTCCCTTGCCAAAATGTTGTTGTTTTGATATTGTTCCCTTGCGGGGATTTTATTATGATTCATTTTGTTTACCGTGAAAATGGTAACAACAATTAAATTTGTAAAATGGTATTCTAAAAATATGTGATCTATTCCCGAGCTAGTTTGAAAGGGTGATTAGTGCTGAATGTGGAGTAAAAACAGTAAAGATCGAGCTAGCCAAAAACGATTCGGACCAGTAAGGGACGTTTCCGGGCCTAGGACAAGCCAGTAGATACCTCGGGACCAGGCCTCGAGCCTACCTCGGTCCTATCGAATATAACCTTGTCGATGGTAATCGGGAAGGGGATAACAGATAAGTATATGCATATAAGGCTTTATACCGTCAATCTTGAGCTAAATGACGAAGAACAAATGAAGAACAATAAAATATTAGGGCGACCTCGGGGTCGAAGAACACTTGATAATTTAGAAGAAAGAAAGTGAGATTGAGAGAGAGATATTATTGCTTATTGGAGAAGTGGAGCAACATCAGTCCTTTACAAGGTGGGGTGAGTCCCCCTTATATAGGCGAGGGGACTCAATAAAATATGCATATATTATTTACGAGAGTAGAAGGAAGGGACGGCCTATCGCACGTCATCTCAGTAGATTATAGATAGACCGGCCCTGTCAGGTGTAGCCATGCGCCTGGGAGACTTCTTCTTCTATTCCGACCTCGGACCCTGCCCCCTTCGATTCGGGCTCCAACGATCCCTGAGACCGAGAACTTGATCGAGGCCTTCCACCTTCGGGGTTCCGAGGAAGGCTTCTGAAATATCTTGATAGCAGAAAATCAAGTCATCTGATTTTGCCGCGTACAGATAGTCTCCGCATTTCTTAGAGCGGAAGGCGATGGGTAGTGATGAGAAACGATTCTGAATTATTGCTTCCCCAAGCGTCTCTGAGGATGGTTGCAGGCTGCAAGGATGCGCCTCGGGCATCGCTGCTGCGGACTTCAATGCTGACCGCGGCGGTTGGCTTTCTTTAATGTACCCGCGAGGCCTTTATAAAAGCTCGCTTCTTCCCAGTCGGATCCCATTTGGAACCCATTTTTTTTGTGAAGCCCGTCTTTCTGCTTCTCCTTGTTCTCTTCCTAGGAGCACGACTCCCTTTGCTTTCTCCCTTTTCTGGACTTTTCCCAAGGATGGCGAACATTTCTACAGTAGCTTCTCGTGATATGCCGGGCTTATCATCTTCGTTCTTCTCCCGAGGTGAAGTGATGGCCCCTCCCCGAGTCGAGGAGTGTGTCCCGGGATTGTTTGCGATGACCTCGGACTTCAGGGTCGAATGACCTTCTTCTAAATCGGGATGTCGCAAACCAGTAACCCGCTTCATCAGCTTCATAACGGATATAGGGAGAGTGAAAGTTGATTGTGGCTGGGGGGATGCCGTACTTGTGGAGATACCTGCTCGGGACGAAGATATCACAACTTATAGGGCTGGTTTTCTGAGCGTGTATACCTACCCATTTACTTTAGGACCGGTGGGACCGGCTTCGCCCCCGATAGATCCTGTGATCCTCGATTTCTGCCGGAGTTATCAGGTAACCCTGGGTCAGATCCATCCTTCGTTCTGGCGCGTGGTTTATATGATTAGGCATTATTCGGGCATGATAGAGGGGATGCCTTTCACTTTGAATCACCTAATCCGGATGTACAGCCCTCGCCTCCTTTGTGGAGGTTTAATCAGGCTTAGTCATCGAGCCTCGAGATCTCTTTTCGCCTGTACTGAGGAGTTCAAGGATGATGGGTGGCTAAGTCGATTTGTCCGAGTACGGACGTCCGATCTGATCCCGTCGGACGGAATGTCGTTTCCCGAGAAGTGGAATACCGCGCGTAAGTGGATGTGGAGCTTCTGCTTTTCTTTGATGGTTTCTTCCTGTATTTCTAACTCTGTCGTTTCTTTTGTTGTTCTTTTAGCCGAGGCGGTCTATCCCGGGGCGGTATCGGATCTGCGGGATTGGGACGGCCGTCTATACTTGGCTTGCCCGTACAACGATCGCGCATGGTGGGATCTGTCCCGAGCCCAGTGGGAGGCTAAAGATCATGGTGAGTTTCGAGTTACCGTCGTACTTGTACATCCTATTGCAATTTGCTGCTGACGGCTCTTCCCTTTCTGCGCCTCTAACCCTTATGCTTATGCAGGTCTGGGAGGGGTTTTATTGATAAAGGAAGCGCCACACGCCGGAGGAGATATCCGAATGCTTGGCGAGGAAGAGAAAAGGCAGAGGGATGCTCCGATTGGCCTTGCAGAGCCGAAAATGGCCAAAGTTGAGGAACCCAAGGTTGACTTATCAATTCTGGCCTTAGTCGCAGCGGGAAATCCCCGTGCTGAAGGCGAGGGGGAAAACAGTCTTTCGGCACCCTCCGAAGGTCATCCGGGATCGACTGTTCCTCGGATCGAGGAGATGGAGGCCTTCGGGCAGGAATCTGATGCCATTCTGGTCCGTTATCATAGTGATGAGACAACAGACAGAGTATCGAGTACCGATTTTGACCCGGCGGGTGGTCGGAGTCTTTCGCGAGCCGTGACCCATGATGAACGGGGGCCGGGCATTCAAGCTGACCCTGTTGATTCATTAGTTATTGTCGATTCCCCGAAGGGGGGATCACCTCAACCTTCTAGGGCGTGAGGTGAACCTTGTAAGGTGCTCCCGAGGCGGGCGTGTTGGTCGAAGGTGGAGACGTGCTGGGTGGTCCGGCGATCGTCGTCGAGGATAGCTCCGGGGTCAATGCTCCCTCAATTTTTGGCGAGATGGACAGGCTTTGCGCGCGGGTACACTCCTTTATTGTTTCGTTGTTCCGGTTCGTTTCGACCTTTGATTCCTTAACTTTTTTAGGCTCTTTCAGGCCAAACTGCTTTACAGCCAAACTCTCGCTCAGTATCAGAATGAGGTGAACCGCCGCGAGCATGAGAAAGTCAGTTTAACTGAATAGGTTATTCATTCTTCGTCCCTGCTATTTTCTTGGGCTTCTGCGGGAGTTTATTGCTTTTGACCCTTTGGGCTTCAACTTGTGCAGTTTGAGAGGGAGACGCTCTTGCTAAAAAGGGAGCTCCGGGCCAGGGAGGCTGAGATCCTCGAGCTCAGCCGTCGTGTGGATGAGGTGACCTCTGAGCGGGACACCCTTGCAAGGAGGGTTTCCTTGGTTGAGCGCCAGCTTCTAGATGTGAAGGATGATAGCGTCAAGCACAAGGATCTACGTTCGGGGCTGGTGGCCGCACTACTTCGGATCAGAGCTGAGGCAGAAGCGCTTGTATCTTTAAATGGGGGAGAAGATGCCTTTGAAGATTTCTGCGTGGAAAAGGCCTTCGGAATGGTGGACCCGGCTTTACCTCGAGCTTCGAGTCGTGTTTGGCCTGACCCTCTAAGGTTAACCACTGGGGGCGTTTTGGAAGGTGGCTCAAGAGGCGTTAGAAGTGGGGGCACATCTCCGGAGAGAGGGGACGCCGTTGATAAGGGGCCGCCCGGGGATCTGCAGGCTTAGTTTATGTTGTTCTTTTCATTGTTTTTCTTGCCTGTATATGGAGTTTTCATATCGGCGTATGTAGAAAGAGAACAATCTCGTGATTTATTTCCTTTGAGAGCTTTGAATCTAGAGTTTCGAATTTAGAGCTTTGAATCTGGAGCTTTGAATTTGTAGTGTAGCTTCGCAGCCCATTCCGGGCTGGTTGATGTGATCCGTGCCGAGAGTTGCCACGGGGGTTTCGCGCCTTCGTGCTCTGGCTTTTTTCTCATTTATTTTGGGATCTGGTTCCGGGTTCGTGCTGCGACTTGAGCTGCAACCGACTCTGAGCTTCCAGGTTCCCCGGATCGGCGACGGTGGTATTTGTGCCGTGCTTTTAGGCGTTTTGCAATCTCCTTGGATCTAGTCTTCGAGTCCGGAGCCCGACTCGGGCTTGATATATCCTGGGGCTCTGCTTGTCAGAATTGGAGATAACGGTCTTCGTGTCGTGCCTCCAGGCGTGCTACAATCCTCGGGTCCAGTCTCCGAGTCGCGTCGCGATTCGAGCTGCAATTGGCCTTTGATCTTTCCGGGGGCTCCGGTTGGCGATAGTGTTTTTTGTTTCTCGCCCTTGGGCGTTTGGCGATTTTCTGGGTCCAGTCTTCGAGTCGTGTTTCGACTCGGGCTGTAATTGACCCTTGAATCTTATTTGAGTTTTCGACCAGTGGTGGTAGCCTTTCTGCCGTTTGGTCATTGAGACCCTTTAGCATGAGGCCCGGAGGCTTGCTTAGCCGGCGACAATGGCACTTTCGTTGTTTGGTCATAGAGACCTTTTGATGTGAGGCCCGGAGGCTTTGCTTAGCCGGCGACAATGGCACTTACGTTGTTTGGTCGTAGAGACCTTTTGATGTGAAACCCGGAGGCTTTGCTTAGCCGGCGACAATGGAACTTACACTGTTTGGTCGTAGGGACCTTTTGATGTGAGGCCCGGAGGCTTTGCTTAGCCGGCAACAATGGCACTTACGTTGTTTGGTCGTAGAGACCTTTTGATTTGAAGCCCGGAGGCTGTGCTTAGCCGACGACAATGGCACTTACGCTATTTGGCCGTAGAGACCTTTTGATATGAGGCCCAGAGGCTTTGCTTAGTTTAACTATTTTGGATCCGGTCTCCGAATCGGGTTACGATTCGAGCTCACTTTAATCCTCAAGTTGTCAATTTTCAATTTGATGGTCGTAGAGACCTTTCGGTGTGAAGCCCGGAGGCTTTGCTTAGCTGGCGACGGTGGCACTTAAGTTGTTTTGATGTGAGGCCCGGAGGCTCTTTGTAGGCTTTGTTTCCTTTCGTTGAGGTCTTATTGATTATTTTGCCTGAACCGTCGTCGGTTCTAAAAGAACCTCGATTTTAAGTCGTAATCGGCGATGTTTTGAGCACCTCGGAAGGTTCATAGCCCATAGGTCGAGTAGATCGACGCTTTTTTGATTTGGGAGCTGACGTGGTCAGGACTCGTTTGTTGCATATTGAGGGAAGCCTGTGTTTTAACCGGTTCTTTCCGAAGTAGATTCGGAGGATTTTTTAGCAACAGTCGGGCGCCCCGAGTCGCGTTTTTTGGGCTGTAGCAGCCATTCCGACCGTAGTCGTGTGCATTTGGCCGGGGCCATTTTTGATCCCGAGAAGCAGTTTTAGGCGTCCACACCGAGGATATGCCCTTTAGGGATTCTTACAAATGCGACGTATAGCCTAAACTGCGGAATTTTCATGCCTGTTGAGGCCTTACAATTTGCCATGCCTGTTGAGGTCTTACAGTTTGCCATGCCTATTGAGGTCTTACAGTTTATGGAGAATAGATCTGGTTTTGCCGAGGCTGCCCGTTAGGGTCTTACAATTTCGAATTTTCCAGTGCGTGGCGATTGGCGATAGCCTCCGAGTCATCGAGTTTGCTTGAAGGCAACTTCTCGTGAGTTCGGAGCTATTTTTCGGGGGCTTGGTGAGCCCGGAGTTCAGACCCTGGGGTCGTACGAGCTATCAAAATTGCTTATTTTGAGTCTCCGAGTGTGTCGGATTTGTTTAATGGAGAAGTATTATGCTTTGGGACAATCTTTCTTGAAACATGAAATGCCAAGAAACTACCTTTTATTGTTTTGGAGCAGATGTAGGCTGTGATGAACATGCCAAAGTATATTCTTTATTGCTTGGCGTAGATACAGGCCGCAAGCACGTATAGTTTTGTTGCCCTGAGATCGACCCTCATGGGCTCGGCTCCTTAAAATTGTTTGGCCTGGTATGTTGCGTTTGTCAGGAAGGTCCTTTCAGCGGGAATTCATTCCGGGGTGAGAGTCTGTTTCCGTGGAAGAGAGGGCGATGCTCGATCGTGGGCTCCCATGAGTATTTGACGATTGCGGGCCCTAACAGTAATATCGTTTGAGCATCGACACATTCCAGTTGCTCGGGAGCCACTCGCCTTCCATGGTGCCAAGCTTATATGAGCCTTTGCCAATGATTCCGAGGACGCGATATGGTCCTTCCCAATTCCGGCCTAGTTTTCCTTCATTGGGATTCCGGGTGTTGAGAGTAACCTTCCTCAGGACCAACTCTCCGATGCTGAAATATCTGAGGTTCGTCCTCCGGTTGTAATATCTTTCAATTTTCTGCTTCTGGGCAGCCATCCGAATCAGCGAGGCCTCCCGCCTTTCGTCGAGTAGCTCGAGGGCTGTTGTCATGGCCTCGTGGTTTGTCTCCTCGCCGGCGTGCCGGACTCTAGCGCTTGGCTCGCCGACCTCTACGGGTATTAATGCTTCAGCGCCGTATACTAGAGAAAAAGGAGTTTCGCCTGTACTTGATTTTGAAGTCGTCCGATATGCCCATAATATCTCGGGTAGAGTCTCTCGCCACTTTCCCTTGGAGCTCTCTAATTTCTCTTTAAGTTTAGGATGATAGTTTTATTTGTGGATTCGGCCTGGCCGTTTGCGCACGGATGATACGGTGTTGAAAGGATCCTCTTGATTTTGTTGTCCTCTAGGAACTGAGTTACCTTGCTCCCAATGAATTGTCTCTCGTTGTCGCACGTTATTTCAGATGGGATCCCAAATCGGCATATGATGTGTTCCCATATGAAGTTGATGACTTCCTTCTCTCTTATTTTTTTGAAGGCCTGCGCTTCAACCCATTTTGAAAAGTAGTCAGTCATAAATAGAATGAATCTAGCTTTACCTGGTGCCATTGGCAAAGGGCCAACGATTATCCATTCCCCATTTCATGAATGGCCATGGTGATAGGACGAAATGTAATTGTTCCCCGGGTTGGTGGATCATGGGGGCGAATCTTTGACACTTGTCGCATCTCCGGACGAACTCCTTGGCGTCCCTTTCCATGCTATCCCAATAGTAACCTGCTCGGATTACCTTTCTGACTAAGGAGTCTGCTCTGGAGTGGTTTTCGCAGGTGCCCTCATGCATCTCTCGGAGCACGTAGTCCGTGTCTCTCGGTCCAAGACACACTGCTAAGGGGCCGTCGAAGGTTCTTCTATACAGGGCTCCGCTTTCGTCGAGCGAGAACCGGGCCGCTCTGGTTCGTAGGGCTCTTGACTCTTTCGGGTCGGCGGGCAGCTTCCCGTCCTTCAGATAGGTGATGTATTTATTCCTCCAATCCTATGTCAGGCTGGTGGAGTTGATTTCCGCATGACCCTCCTCGACTGCGGACTTGATTAGCTGGACCACAGCCCCGGGGAGCAGGTCTTCCTCCTCGACGGACGATCCTAGGTTTGCTAGGGCGTCAGCCTCGCTGTTCTGTTCTCGGGGCACATGGACTAAGGTCCATTCCTTGAAGCGGCGCAAGGTGACTTGGATTTTATCCAGATACCTCTGCATTCTGTCTTCCCGAGCTTCATAGCTTCCGTTTACTTGACTTACTACGAGGAGCGAATCGCATTTTGCCTCGATGGACTCGGCCCCCAGGCCTTTGGCCAACTCTAGACCTGCAATCATAGCCTCATACTCGGCTTCGTTGTTAGTTAGCTTCGCAGTTTTTATGGATTGTCGGATTACGCCGCCGATGGGCGGCTTCAGGACTATACCGAGTCCTGATCCTCTGACGTTTGTGGCACCGTCCGTGAACAGGGTCCACACCCCGGAAGATGTGCCTGACTTCAGTAAAAGTTCCTTCTCTACCTCGGGGACGAGGGATGGCGAAAAATCGGCCACGAAATCCGCTAGGATCTGGGATTTGATGGCCGTTCGAGGTTGATATTCGATATCATACCCTCCGAGCTCGATGGCCCATTTGGCCAGTCGGCCCGACAGCTCAGGTTTGTGCAGTATGCTCCGGAGGGGATAGGTTGATAGGACGCAGATGCGGTGGCACTGAAAGTAAGGCTTTAGCTTACGCGAAGCGCTTATTAGTGCGAGTGCCAATTTTTCTAGATGGGGATACCGGGTTTCGGCGTCCCCCAAGGTTCGACTTACATAATATACAGGAAATTGCGTACCTTGATCTTCCCGGACTAATACACCGCTCACCGCTATTTCGGATACAGCCAGGTACAGATACAACGTTTCATCTTCTTTGGGTGTGTGTAGCAAGGGTGGGCTTGACAGGTACCGTTTCAGCTCTTCCATGGCGTCTTGGCATTCCGGAGTCCATTCGAAGTTTCTCTTCCTTCTGAGTAGGGCAAAGAAGCGATGGCTTTTGTCAGACGACCTTGATATGAATCTACCCAGGGCTGCGATCCGCCCAGTCAGTCGTTGAACGGCTTTTACGTTATTTACCACTGTGATTTCTTCGATGGCCTTTATTTTGTCGGGGTTGATCTCGATCCCCCTGTTTGAGACCATGAAGCCCAGGAATTTGCCCGAGCCTACTCCGAAGGCGCACTTTTTGGGGTTGAGCTTCATGTTGTAGCTTCTGAGGATGTCAAAAGTTTCCTGCAAATGGGTCAGGTGATCCTCTGCGGGCAGGGATTTTACTAACATATCGTCAATGTATACTTCCATCGATTTTCCTATTTGGTGTTCGAACATCTTATTAACTAGGTGTTGGTACATTGCTCCTGCGTTTTTTAGTCCGAAGGGCATCACATTATAGCAATATGTGCCATACTTCATGATGAATGAAGTCTTTTCCCTGTCCTCGGGGTTTATCTGAATCTGATTATACCCCGAGTAAGCATCGAGGAAGGTGAGGGTCTCGTGACCGGCCGTGGCATCGATGAGACGATCAATGTTGAGCAGCGGGAAAGAATCTTTGGGGTATGCTTTGTTTAAATCCTTATAATCTACGCATATTCTTAGCTTATTCCCTTTTTTTGGCACTATTTCTACGTTAGCTGGCCATTCAGGATACTTTACCTCCCTGATGGATCCGATTTTTAAGAGTTTCGTTACCTCTTCTTTGATGAAGGCGAGTTTTACCTTGGACTGCGGCCTCCTTTTCTGCTTTCACGAGTTTGAATTTGGGGTCGACGCTCAGCCGGTGGGAGGTTATTTATGGCGGGATACCTGTCATATCTAGGTAGGACCAGGCAAAACAGTCGATATTGTTACTAAGAAATCGAATAAACCCTATCCTGAGTTCGAGGGTCAACCCCGTGCCCAGGTATACCTTGCAGTCCGGGAGGTTATCGATCAGAAAGGTCTGCTCCAATTCTTCGACCGTTGATTTGGTCGCATCCGATTCTTTGGGGGCGACGAAGGTTCGGGGGGTGAAGAAATCTTCCTCGTCATCTCCGATGGTTTGTATGCTTTTTTCCTCGTGTGAGGCCGAGTGTGCGGGGGCTAACGGCTCACGATGAATCGCAAACATGTCTCTTGCCGTCCGCTGTTCTCCATGTATTGTTGTAATGCCATTTCTTGTGGGGAATCTCACCACCTGGTGTAAGGTAGAGGGCACTGCCCTCATATCGTGTATTCAAGGTCTACCAAGCAAAGCGTTGTGCCTCATGTCGCCGTCGATGACCTGAAATTGGGTGCTCTGGGTCGTGCCGGATGTGTTGATTGGGAGGGTGATTTCTCCTTTTGTTTCTTCCCCGATCATTTTGAAACCATGGAGGATTCGAGGAACGGTGTTAATCTGGCTGAGTAATCCTAGCTATTCTATCACCACGGACCTGATTATGTTGGCTGAGTTGCTCGGATCTACGAGCACGCACTTTATCCTTGTGTTGTTTAAGAGAAACGAGATCACCAGTGCGTCATTGTGTTGTGGTTCTCCCATAGCCTCGAGGTCCTCCTCGGTGAATATGAGGGTTTCTTCGGGTAAGAGCTGCCGGGTCGATCCATCTGTGGCGGATGTTTTTGTCCGTTTGGATACGGGGCACTGGGGATCATCAGCCCCCCGATAATCATGTGGATATCTATTGGGGGGTTCCTTTTTGCGCTCGGACTAAGCCCGAGGGTGCGTCGGACTCCGGGTTGTTCGGTTCCGTTCCCCTGTTGCTCTCGAGATCTCTGCTTCTCATTTCGCCGATCGAGCAGAATGTCCGGTCCTGAAAGTGGAGATCTTGGGCAAGAAAAAGTGTAAGAGATATCGTGCGTTTAAGTGACGAAACTAGCAAGAAAATAATCACTATTATTTTTAGCCCCACGGTGGGCGCCAAACTGTTTACCGTGAAAATGGTAACAACAATAAAATTTGTAAAATGGGATTCTAAAAATATGTGATCTATTACCGAGCTAGTTTGAAAGGGTGATTAGTGCTAAATGTGGAGTAAAAAAAGTAAAGATCGAGCTAGCCAAAAATGATAATCGGACCAGTAAGGGACGTTCCCGGGCCTAGGACAAGCCAGTAGATACCTCGGGGCCAGGCCTCGAGCCTACCTCGGGCCTATCGAAGATAACCTTGTCGATGGTAATCGGGAAGGGGATAACAGATAAGTATATGCATATAAGGCTTTATACCGTCAACCTTGAGCTAAATGACGAAGAACAAATGAAGAACAATAAAATGTTAGGGTGACCTCGGGGTCGAAGAACACTTGATAATTTAGAAGAAAGAAAGAGAGAGAGAGAAGAGAGAGAGATATTATTGCTTATTGGAGAAGTGGAGCAACATCAGTCCTTTACAAGGTGGGGTGAGTCCCCCTTATATAGGCGAGGGGACTCAATAAAATATGCATATATTATTTACGAGAGTAGAAGGAAGGGACGGCCTATCGCACGTCATCTCAGTAGATTATAGATAGACCGGCCCTGTCAGGTGTAGCCATGCGCCTGGGAGACTTCTTCTTCTATTCTGACCTCGGACCCTGCCCCCTTCGATTCGGGCTCCAACGATCCTTGAGACCGAGAACTTGACCGAGGCCTTCCACCTTCGGGGTTCCGAGGAAGGCTTCTGAAATATCTTGATAGCAGAAAATCAAGTCATCTGATTTTGCTGCGTACACATTTATTCCTTGCCCTTATTATTTGTGTTTGTTGATTGGGTGAGGAAGAGTGTAAAGCACGAAGGGTGATGCCATGCATTGTTTTGGTGAGAGAGTGTTAAAGAACGAAGGTTGATGTCGTGTATTATTTTGTGAGGAAGAGTGTAAAGCACGAAGGGTGATGCCGTGCCGCACGATGTACCATTCCGTGCCGATTATATTGATTTTATGGTGAGGATGAGAGTAAAAGCACGAAGGGTGATGCCGTGCAGTTTATACTGATTTTTATAGCGAGGATGAGAGTAAAAGCACGAAGGGTGATGCCGTGCACTTGTTTGATTCCTAGTTCTTGTTGATAATTGAATTGTGGTGTTCCCTATATTTACCTGCTGTCTTCCTGTTGTCATTTGATATTTCCCCGCAGCATGTTTCCCCCTCCCATTCTTGACTGTATATTTCTGCTTCTATTTTCCGTTGTACATTGTTTATCTGCACAGGTTTATTTGGTAGTCTGGTCCTAGCCTCGTCACTACTTCGCCGAGGTTAGGCTAGGCACTTACCAGCACATGGGGTCGGTTGTGCTGATACTACACTCTGCACTCTTTTGTGCAGATCCCAGTGCTGCAGATTTCGGACCGCAGTGAGATTTTCCGTTCCTTGTTCATCAGGCGACCCGAGGTAGTCCTGCAGGTGTCCGCAGGCCTAGGCGTCTCCCTCTATCTATTTTCCTGTTTCTTTTATGTAATCCCAGAGACAGTATTTTGTTATTTCTTTCAGACCCTTATTTGTAGTACTCTCAGACAGTCTGTGAAGTGTGACACCAATCTTGGATAGATTTGTTATGAAATGGTAGTAGCAGTATTATTAAATTTGAAATTAAATCTTCCGCTTGTTAAATTTTGTTGATTATTAACTGTTGGCTTATAACTGTTAACGAATTTAAAAATGGAAACAAGGCAAATAATTCAGTTGATTGGCTTGCCTAGCTTTCACTAGTAGGCGCCATCACGACTCCCGAGGGTGGGAATCCGGGTCGTGACATACTGTGCCGAGTCTAACCTCGACGAATTAGGGACGAGGCTTAGGCGGGTCACTTACGCTAAAACCTGTACGCAGTATATAATAATGACAGAATAATTGAAATACATTACATAATTAAACAGCAAACAGGAAATGATAAACACAGCCTCGAAAATAAACTAGTGTCGTCCAGATTTTCCAATCTTACCAGTTCAAACAAAGTATCGTAAAAACAACACAACTCAAGAAATATAGACATATAGGTTGTTGCGGCTCGCAACCCGATCCCACCAGACAACACATAATCCTCCCTTATTCCACCATAACAATATCAACAATAGTAAATAATATATATATATATATATATATATATATATATATATATATATATATATATATATATATATATGTGTGTGTGTGTGTGTGTGTGTGTGTGTGTGTGTGTGTG
>NW_017670943.1:388247-400423 GCF_001879085.1 Nicotiana attenuata
TTTTCAATTACACACACACACACACACACACACACACATATATATATATATATATATATATATATATATATATATGTGTGTGTGTGTGTGTGTGTGTGTGTGTGTGTGTTGCGGCGCGCAACCTGATCCCACCATATATCAATATCAATATCGTAATTTCACCCTTATTTTACCATATCAATCCACCCTTATTTCACCTGTTGCGGTGCGCAACCTGATCCCCCCGTATATATATATATATATATATATACATACATATGTATGTTCACCCTTATTCCATCATAACAATCCTCCCTTATTACACCTGCTGCGGCGTGCAACCCATCCCACCATATAAGAACCAAACACTCAATGTACAAAATCAACAGGCTAAATCATAAGGCCTTTACGATAAATAATTACCAAACTGAACCAAAAAAAGGAAACCTCAATCAATATAGAATCTGCACGAATAATATTACACATCGAGATCAATCCAGAAAATATACCTTGAAAGTACCACAACAGCTTAAGCAAATAATAGGAGACAATGAAGCTACGAAAGAACTAATACTTTCAACAAAGAGAAACAATGTCTAATAAGTAGCAATTAGGCATAGAAATACAAGTAAAGCATGTAGCAATTAGGACAGGAGAAGACAATATAAGAAGAACGGGAAGAAAACAGGCATAACAGATAAATTGGCGGCGCATAGGTACTCGTCACCTCATCTATATGCCACTCACATGGATTTCACATAGCAAATAAGTCAAGGGTTCCTAATCCCTCGAGTCAAAGTTAGACACGACACTTACCTCGCTCCGCGGGCCACTCAATGCTCAATTACCGCTTTTCCTCTAGTATCCGTCTCCAAATCACTCGTATCTAGCAACAATTAACTCAATAATATCAATTATCACTAAAGGAATCAACTACAATGCATAAATTTAGAATTCCCAAACTTTCCCCCAAAAAGTCAAAAACCGACCCCGTGCCCGCTTTGTCAAAAACCCGAGGTTCGGACCAAAATCTATTTACCCATTCACCCCCGAGCCCGAATATATAATTGGTTTTGGAATCCGACCTCAATTCGAGGTCTAAATCCCCAATTTTCCAAGTCCCTAGTCTCTACCCAGAAACCCCAAATTCTACCATGGAAATCTTAGATTTTAGGTTGGAAATTCATGAAATGTGATGGGAAATTGAAAGAAAGTGGGTTAGGATCACTTACCAAAGTTTTGGGGAAGAATTGGTCTTGGAAGAATCGCCTCTAGGGTTCTAGGATTTGAAAATTTGAAGAATGAATGAAAAATTCCGTCCAAGTCTTATTTACCCAGCTGTAGATGTCGCAATTGCGACATGGGCTTCGGAAATGCGAAGCCCGCAAATGCGAAGGAGGCGTCGCAAATGCGAACCCCTTCTCACCTCTGCATTTCTCGCAAATATGAGAAATAGTTTGCAAATGCGAACATGGGCAAGACCGCATTTGCGGCTATGTGATCGCAAATGCGAAGAACACCCCTCCCCAGCTCCCATCGCAATTGCGAGGAATTGTTCGCAATTGCGAACATTGGCCTCCAGAGCTACTCTTCGCAAATGCGATGAGTAGGTCGCAAATGCGAACCCAACAATGGTCGCAAATGCGAGGCTTGATCTCGCAATTGCGAGAACAGAGGCTTTGCAACAGAACTGTAGCACACCAACAAAATTTCTAAGTTCAAAACACTCCGTACCTATCCGAAACTCACTCGAGCCCTCGTGGCTTCAAACCAAATATGCACGCCAGTCTTAAAACATCATACAAACTTGCTCGCGCGATCAAATCGCTAAAATAACACCTAGAACTACGAATTTAGCACCAAATCAAATGAAATTCTCAAGAACACTTTGAAATTCCTATTTTCACAACTAGACGTCCGAATCATGTCAAACCAACTCTGTTTCTCACCAAATTTCATAGACAAGTATTAAATATCATAATGAACCTGTACCGGGCTCCGGAACCAAAATACGAACCCGATACCAATGATATCAAACATTAAACAAATTCTTAAAACCATTTAATTTTCAGACTTTCAATTTTCATCAAAAATTCATATCTCGAGCTAGGGACCTCGGAATTTGATTCCGGGCATACGCCAAGGTCCCATATTTCGATACAGAACCACCTGAACTGTCAAAATACTCAAAATGTTGACCGAAATCAACCAAATCAACTTTTAAAGGAAAAATTATTATTTTCATCAACTTTCAACATAAAAGCTTTCCGGAAACACGCCCAGACTGCACACGCAAATCAAGGAGGAATAAAATGAGGTTTTAAATGCCTCGGAACACATAGTCGAGTTCTAAAACATAAGATGACATTTTGTGTCATCACAACTTCTAATAAATATTGGTAGGAATTTTAGTGAGGAATTTTCAGAAACCACTATTGTTTAGTGGCTACTAACTTCTTATAGCTAACATATACATAATTACTTCCTATAGCTACTATTTAGTTGTTATGATAGTGTATTCATTGTATTCGTGCTACTGTATTTATGAAAACAGTAGCAAAAATCACCTACAAACTGGGGAGTCTAGCTGTACTGTCACGACCCTAAACCCAAACCCGGTCGTGATGGCGCCTCTCGTGAAGACAAGCCAGCCGACACACTACCAATTCACCTTAAGCAGTTAAAATAACAAACCAAGGTCTTTAAAAAAAATAATCCCAAAAATAGCAATATAAGTCGCGGAAATAAAATAAACCAACTCATCCCTACATCGGGGTGTCACCAGTCATGAGCATCTAAAACAACACTAAAAGTCTAGAGTCTAATCCACTACTACATAACTGAATCAAAAGAAAACTGAAATAGAGGGAGAATGCACTGGGCTGTGGACCGCCAAGCAGCTACCTAGTAAATCTCCGAAGATCTGCTGGAACTATCAACTCTCAGGAGCAGGACCTGTAGCGCCCGATTCTGCACACAGGGGTGCAGGGAGTAAAGTGAGTACTCCAACTCAGTGAGTAATAAAAATAAATGAAGACTGAGTAATATAAAACCATGTAAGGCACAACATTAAGCTACAAGAGGCATATCAAATCAGTAAATATAATTAAACAATGATATTTCATAAACATCTCTTAAACAGTTAAACAATATACAGGAAAACAACTAAAAAGTAAACACATAATAACTGCCCCTCAGGCACAATAACAACAGAATCAGCCCCTCGGGCAATGTCACAGAACAATACCAGCCCCTCGGGCTATATCTCAAATCACAATGGGTACCCGCGCTCACTGGGGTGTACATACTCCGGGAGGGGCCCCTTATGGCCCAAGCGCATAATCAAGCCATCTCGTGGCATCATAAACAGGCTCTCGGCCTCATATCAATCTCAAGCCACCTCGTGGCGTACAATCTCAGGCCTTCGGCCTCATTATCATAATCAGTATATCACTACTGTAGCGTGCAGCCCGACCCAAAAGTATCCTCACAACACAGGCCCTCGGCCTTACTCAGTCAGAATTTCATAAGCCCCTCGAGCGACAGTAAAATATGAAGCTCAGCTCAAATACCTTTGAAAATATCATTTAATGTGTTTAAAACAGAATAATACAGCCGAGTCTTTAAAATAGTAAAATATAGTATGACTGAGCACCAGTATGAAATCAATCAGTGAGGAAAATATCATTTAAAAATCATGTAAGGGTTCAAACAGCTGGCACGAGCCCACATATGGCATTTAGCTCAAAATATAATAATATTAAACAATTAACTGTCATATACGCAGTAAAATAATCATTCGGGACGGACTAAGTCACAATCCCCAACCGTGCTCTACCCCACGCTCGTCGTCTAGCGTGTAAGTCACCTCAACGTAGCCGTACGCTGTGAAATTCTGGGGTCACCCTCAGGAAAGCATTTAAAATCATTACTCACCTCAATCCGGCCCAAAACCTAGCTTGCAATGCCTTTGCCCTTCGAAACGACTTCCGAGTGCTCCAAATCTACCAAGTTCAGATTTTTATCATTAAATTATGCTAACGAATAAATTTCAATTGAAAAATATCGAATTTAAGCACAAAACCCGACCCCTGGGCCCGCGTCCCGGAACTGGACAAACTTTATACCAAAATGTTCTTCATCATCTCATGATTCCGTACATATAAAAAACTCAAAAATCGGAGTTCGTTTGACCCCTCAAATCATACCTAGAAGGTCTCTTAATCTCAAGCCCTAACTCCACCTTTTTCTACTGATTTTCATGAATTTAACACTGATATTATGTTCCTTAATGACAAATAATCGAGTTTTAGGGTCCAAAATCCTTACCTCAACGAAGAACAATGATTTCCTCTCTTCAAAATCGCCCAAAGCTTCAAAATTTTGTGTTAAAAGTGAGAAACCCTCTGAAAATCGCGAAGGAGGAAATATTTTAATCTGACCAGACATTTCCGCATCTGCAGCCATTTCACCGCATCTGCGGTACCGCATTTGCGGTCTATGCTCCGCTTCTGCAGAAATCACTTAAACCCGCTTCTCCGCACCTGCGATGACCAAACCGCATCTGCGCCTTCGCAGGTGCGGTCATATATCCGCTTCTGTGGTTCCTGACCAATTGCCTCTAGCCGCTTCTGCGGCTCTTCCTTCGCATGTGCGGCGCCGCACCTGCGGTCCCCAAACCGCAGGTGTGAAAACACCAGAAGCAGCAACTTCAACAGCTGCAATAACATCTCAACTTCTCCGTTGACCACCCGAAATCACCCCGAGGCCCCTGGGACCTCAACCAAAAGCACAAACATATCCTAATACCTTACTCAAACTTGTTCCAATCATTAAAACACTTCAAGCAACATCAAATAAACCAAAACACCTCGGATTCAAGCCTAAGTTTCTAAAATCTTCCGAATTTCTCTTTTGATAAAAAACCCAACCAAACCACGTCCAAATGACCTGAAATTTTGCACACACATCCCAAATGACATAACGAAGCTACTGCAACTTCCGGAATTCCATTCCGACCCCTATATCAAAATCTCACCTATCAACCGGAAAAAGCCAAAAACTCCATTTCGCCAATTCAAGCCTAAATCTACTCCGGACCTCCAAAGCACATTTTGATCGCACTCCTATGTACCAAATCACCTCCCGAAGCTATCCAAACCGTCGGAACTCACATCCGAGCCCTCTAACACATAAGTCAACATCCGGTTGACTTTTCTAACTTAAGCCTTCTTAAAAGAGACTAAGTGTCTCAAACCTTCTCAAAACCTTTCCGAAACCAAGCCAACTAACCCGATCACATATAAAACCAATAATTAAGGCAAATAGAAGCAGAAATGGGGAAAACGGGGCGGTAACTCATGAGACGACTGGCCGGGTCGTCACATCCTCCCCCTCTTAAACAAACGTTCATCCTCGAACGAGTCAAGAAACGTACCTGAAGCCTCGAATAGGTGAGGATATCTGCTCCGCATCTCCTGCTCGGTCTCCCAAGTAGCCTCCTCCACGGGCCGACCTCTCCACTTCACTTTCACTGAAGCTATGTCTTTTGATCTCAACTTCCGAACCTGCGCTCCAAAATAGCTGCTGGCTCCACCTCATAAGTCAGATCACCCTCCAACTGAACCGTGCTGAAATCTAGAACATGAGACGGGTCTCCAATATACTTCCGGAGCATAGAAACATGGAATACTGGGTGCACACCTGACAGGGTGGGTGGCAAAGCAAGCTCATAAGCCACCTCCCCAATCCTCCGAAGTACCTCAAAAGGTCCAATAAACCGTGGACTTAATTTACCCTTCTTTCCAACCTACATAACACCCTTCATGGTGAAACCTTCAACAGAACCTTCTCACCAACCATATAGGACACATCACGAACCTTCCTGTCAGCATAGATCTTTTGTCTCGACTGCGCTGTACGAAGACTCTCCTGAATCACTTTCACCTTGTCTAAAGCATCCTGCACCAAATCTGTACCCAATAGCCTGGCCTTGCTCGGCTCGAACCAACCCACTGGAGATCTACACCGTCTCCCATACAAAGCCTCATATGGAGCCATCTGAATACTTGACTGGTAGTTGTTATTATAAGCAAACTACGCAAGTGGTAGGAACTGATCCCATGACCCTCCGAAGCATATCCTCCAATATCTGAATGGTGCGCTCGGACTGTCCGTCCGTCTGAGGGTGAAAAGCTGTGCTCAACTCAACCTGAGTACCCAACTCTCGCTGTACAGACCTCCAAAACTGGGAAGTAAACTGAGTGCCCCGATCTGAAATGATGGAAACTGGGACACCATGCAGCCGAACAATCTCCCGGATATATATCTCTGCTAACCGCTCAGAGGAATAAGTAGTACAAATAGGAATGAAGTGCGCGGACTTGGTCAGCCGATCCACAATCACCCAAATAGCATCGAACTTCTTCAAAGTCCGTGGGAGCCCAACTACAAAGTCCATAGTGATCCGCTCCCACTTCCACTCTGGAATATCCATTCGCTGAAGCAAGCCGCCCGGTCTCTGATGCTCATATTTCACCTGCTGACAATTGAGACACCGAGCTACAAATCCCACAATGTCTTTCTTCATTCTTCTCCACCAATAATGCTGTCTCAGATCCTGATACATCTTCGTGACTCCTGGATGAATAGAATACCGCGAGCTATGGGCCTCCTCCAGAATCAACTCCCGAAGCCCATCTACATTGGGCACACATATCCGGCCCTGCATCCTCAACACCCCATCATCACCGACAGTCACATCTCTGGCATCATCATGCTGAACTCTGTCCTTAAGGACAAGCAAATGTGGATCATCATACTGGCGCTCTTTGATGCACTCATATAAGGAAGACCGAGAAACCACACAAGCCAATACCCTGCTGGGCTCCGAAATGTCCAACCTCACGAACTGATTGGCCAAAGCCTGAACATCAACTGCAAGAGGTCTCTCCCCAACTAGAATATACGCCAAACTCCCCATACTCACCGCCTTTTGACTCAAAGCGTCGGCCACTACATTGGCCTTCCCCGGGTGATACAAAATAGTAATGTCATAATCCTTAAGCAACTCCAACCACCTCCGCTGCCTCAAATTGAGATCCTTCTGCTTGAACAAGTGCTGGAGGCTACGATGATCGGTATACACCTCACAAGACACATCATACAAATAATGCCTCCAAATCTTCAATGCGTGAACAATGGCAGCCAACTCCAAATCATGAACAGGGTAGTTATTCTCATGAGGCTTCAACTGACGAGAAGCATAAGCAACAACTCTATCCTCTTGCATCAGAACATACCCAATACCAACTCTCGAAGCATCACAATACACGGTATAAGAACCTGAAGCTGATGGCAATACTAGCACTGGCGCTGTGGTCAAGGCAGTATTGAGCTTCTAGAAGCTCTCCTCACACTCATCAGACCACTGAAATGAAACACCCTTCTGAGTCAACTTGGTCAAGGGCGATGCAATAGACGAGAATCCCTGAACAAACCGGCGATAATAACCCGCCAAACCAAGAAAACTGCGAATCTCTGTAGCTGAGGACGGTCTGGGCCAACTCTGAACCGCCTCTATCTTCTTCGGGTCCACCTGAATACCCTCGCTGGACACCACATGCCCCAAGAAAGCCACTGAACTGAGCCAGAACTCACATTTGGAGAACTTTGCATAAAGCTTCTCCTCTCTCAATCTCTGCAACACCACTCTCAAATGCTCCGCGTGCTCCTCCTGACTACGCGAGTATACCAGAATATCATCAATGAAGACTATGACAAACGAGTCGAGATACGGCCGGAACACACTGTTCATCAAATGCATGAACGTTGCTGGGGCATTAGTTAGCCCGAAAGACATCACCAAGAACTCATAATGACCATATCTGGTCCTGAAAGCTGTCTTAAGAATATCTGAGTCCCTGATCTTCAACTGGTGATAACCTGAGCGGAGATCAATCTTAGAGAAGACTCTTGCTCCCTGAAGCTGGTCGAACAAATCATCGATACGAGGCAAAGGATACTTGTTTTTAATTGTTACTTTGTTCAACTGCCTGTAATCAATGCACATTCTCATCGTGCCATCCTTCTTCTTCACAAAGAGAACCGGCGCACCCCACGGTGACACACTAGGACGAATGAACCCCTTATCCAGGAGTTCCTGAAGCTGCTCCTTTAACTCCTTCAGCTCCGCTGGTGCCATACGATATGGTGGAACAGAAATGGGCTGAGTGCCCGGCACCAGGTCAATACCAAAATCTATATCCCTGTCCGGTGGCATACCCGGCAGGTCTGCAGGAAATACATCGGGAAAATCCCTCACAACTGGAACAGAATCAATACTGGGAGTCTCTGCACCGACATGCCTCACAAAATCTAGATATGAAAGACAACCTTTCCCAACCATACGCTGGGCCTTTAAGAAAGAAATCACTTTGCTGGGAACATAATCGGTCGAACCTCGCCACTCAATCCGTGGCACACCAGGCATAGCCAAAGTCACTGTCTTGGCATGACAGTCCAGAATAGCCCGGCACGGAGATAACCAGTCCATGCCTAGAATAACATCGAAGTCCACCATACATAATAACAATAGATCCACTCGGGTCTCCAGACCCCCAATAGACACAACACACGACCGGTACACACGGTCTACCACAACAGTATCGCCCACCGGCATAGAAACATGAACAGAAGAAACAAGGGACTCGCAGGGCATATCCAGATAATGGGCAAAATAAGACGACACATAAGAGAAAGTAGAGCCAGGGTCAAATAAAACAGAAGCATCCCTGCGGCAGACTGAGATAATACCTGTAATCACCGCATCTGAAGCAATCGCATCGGGCCTAGCTGGAAGTGCATAGAAGCGAGCCTGGCCACCTCCGGATCGACCTCCCCCTCTGGGGCGACCCCTAGATGACTGTCCCCCACCCCTAGCTAGCTGGGTGGGTGGTGAAGTGGCTGGGGCTGAGGCTGATGACTGACCCCTCTACTGAGAACGACGAGGGCGCTGCCTCCACAAGTAGCCCATCTATCCACACTCATAACAACTCCCGGGTGCTGGAGACGGGGACTGATTGGAACCCTAGCACCGGTGTGACTAGCAGACGCCCCTGGCGTAGAAGAATCCTAAACCGATGGAGCACGGGATGAACCCTGGGCTGGAAGTGCACTAAGTGAAGAATGGCCCCGTTGAGAACTGTGAGGACTATGGACTGATGATGCCCCACGATAACCTGGGCGAGCTGACTGAGCATGTCGGAACTGTCGGCCTCTGCCGTGCTGAAACTGGCCCCTCGAAGGAGCACCCCCATAACTACCATGACCACGAGGCCTCTTGGCCTCCCTCTCCTCGCGCTCCTGGCGACGAACTGACTCAATCTCTCGAGCAATATCCACAACCTCCTCAAATGTAGCACCTGACACCCTCTCCCTAGTCATGAGAACCCGAAGCTGGTAGGTGAGGCCATCAACAAACCTCCTGATCCTCTCTCTCTCAGTAGCAACCAGCCAAATAGCATGTCGAGCCAACTCCGAGAACCTCATCTCATACTGGGTAACACTCATCTCCCCTGCCGTAGCTGCTCGAGTTGCCTACGCAGCTCCTCCCTGCGGTACTGTGGGACATACTTCTCCAGAAATAGGGCGGAGAACTGCTGCCAAGTTAGAGGTGCCGAACCAGCAGGCCTACGCCTCTCATATGCCTCCCACCAAGTGAAGGCAACTCCGGTAAACTGAAAGGTCGTGAATGCAACCCCGCTGGTTTCCAGAATACCCGCAGTGCGAAGAATCCACTGACATCTGTCTAAGAAACCCTGAGCATCCTCGCCCTCTGCACCAATGAAAGTAGGAGGCTGGAGTCTGCCAAACCTCTCTAATCTACGCTGCTCATTCTCCGGCATAACAGGAGCTACATAACCATGAACAGCTGCCACTGGCTGGACTAGTGGTGCCTCCGGTGTCTGTACTCCCTGAACCACCGGATCAGGTGTACGGGCGTCGGGAGTCTGAGAGCCTCCCTCTGCCTGAGAAGTAGCTGCGGCATTAGAAACCACGACCGCCTGAGCAAGGCTAGTGCATACTGTTAATATCTGAGCCAGAGTCTCCTGAAGACCCGGAATCACAATGGGCACAGCTGGTGCCTGAGGTGGTGCTGCTGGAGCGTCCACCACTGGGACCTGACCATGAACTGGGGCGGCTGGTGGGTCTGCAGGTGCTGTCCCAACTGCTGCGGGGGCTGTACCTCTGCCCCTACCACGTCCTCGGCCACTTCCCGGCCTCTAGCGACTCCCGCTGGTGGTACTGGTGGTCATCTGTCCTGACCGGTAGAGCGTGTCCTCACCATCTATGAGAGAATGGGATAAAAGAAGTTTATTATTCGGATCAACAACTTCGCACGATAAGAATTTCAAGAATATGGAATTTTCCTAAAGGTTCAGCAGCCTCTCAAGGATAAATACAGACGTCTCCGTACCGATCCGTGAGACTTTACTAAACCTGCTCATGACTCGTGAGAACTATGTAACCTAGGCTCTGTCGACGCCCCCTTTTTCCTCGCAGAATCGGGTTCACGACAATTGGGAAGACAACTCTTTTCCCACTTTGGGAATTGGGTTTTTTTGAGAGTTTGGAGAGTCGCCACCTAATGATTATAGTGCATTAGGACACTTTTAGAAGAATTAAAGATGCAGACCAGAGTTTTGGGTAAGGGCTTGAAATTATCTCGAAGGGAAGGTGTTAGGCACCCCTCAAGATCCACTAGTGTGGTTCCCGGCCATGCTACAATTGTGACTTTAGATGAAAATGTAAATAAACAAGTACAAGAAGCACAAAAGGTTAAAAGAAGTGCTGAATTTTAAAGGAGCAATTTTTGTAAAAAATGTGCAAGTAGAGGAAAAGGTCAAGTACTTAGTGCAAATAATCCGAAAGATCATGCGAGAAGCAGAAATTGAAAATGCAATAGCTTTAAAGATTCAGAAAATTTTGTTAAACTAATAAAGAAGGAGAAAGGGGTCCTAGGTTTATACATTAAATGGATCATTCGCACAACACTGGTACTCAGTTGTACGCGGAGGGTTATCGTGTAATCATCATCTCCATGTCTACCCTTCCCACCCCGTTAAGGTATTAAAGCGCGGAACAGTATCGTTTACTTATCGCATGCTGCTACCCGTCCCAATCCTATTAGTCCCGGGGTATTAGAACTTCTAATCCTAAAGGGGAAGAAAGGGATGGGGGCCTTTGTGGAGTTTAAAGGATAAAATTCTAGCTCGACATTCAAAACAAGTATCAAGTAAAAGGGAAGGACAAGCAAGCATACAAGGCTCAAATTAACTCCAGAAGTAAACAATCATTTAGTTTAGCATGCCTTGACAAATACTGATTTGGTCTTAGATTAAATTAAGCAGCGAGCGGACTGGTTCAACACATGTATTTAAACAGAGAGTCTGCATTAGGCAACTCGGATACAGTTGTCAGGGACAGACCCAATTCATTAATTAGCCAACCTTTGTTTATGAGTTGAAATAAAAACCTAGGCGTAGGATCTATTAATTTCAGGAAAAAAGATGCAAAGAGTTACCAGTAGTTTCAGAAAAGATGCAAGTTGATTTTAGAAAAAAAGAATTATCAGTTTAAACAAAGAGAAAAGATGCAAACCGATTTTAGAAAAGAGTTACCAGTTGTTTCAGAAAAGATGTAGACTGATTAAAAGGTTTACGAGTTTCGGGGGAGTGCAGATTGGTTATAGGAAAAAGGTTTACCAATTTTAGCGGGTTTCAGAAGTAGAAAATTACCAGTTTTAGTAAGACACTAGTTCCAGCAATCGATACTGCTTAAGAACGAATGATGCTATTAAAGACGAGGTTTCCTATAGGCATGCTTTCTATACGTTTACCGATTTTAACACCCTTTCATGACATTAATAGGAGTCTTATACACATGATGTCTATATGCAACTTTGTTATTGAGCCTATAAACGGTTTGCCTAATGACATTTGTATATGCAGAAATGCAAGAGCCTATAGACATGATCTTTATATGTGTCATTACAGAACATGAATGTTAAATCCTATAGACATGCTTTCTAGGTGATTTTGCGGTAAAGTTAAGCGTTAAATCCTATAGGCATGGTCTCTATGTGATTGAATCAGTATTAAAGACCCTATAGGCAGGATTTCTAGTTTGAATAAAAA
>NW_017670944.1:0-15735 GCF_001879085.1 Nicotiana attenuata
CAATCATATATATCTGGTTCTTTAATATTACTAGTTTGAAGATTAATTTGTATAACCGAGAGGAGTGCAATTGATTATTCAACTTAAGTAATAATATATATTTGTAATCGTGAGAGACATTTACACGTTTTTGAGAAATAGAAATTGAAGAATAATAATTCTATATAATAGAAATATTAAGTGAAGTCAAGATCCCAATACCTTTTAATTATATTTGTGAAAAATAAAATATTTTCTATTGCTCTATTCATGCATTTTTAGTTAGTTAACTTACAACTCAACTCTATCTAATATTCTCAAATAGTAATTAAAACAAGAAACGTCTGTAGAATAGATAAACCAATATATGTGGGTTTGACATCTTTCTATACTATTATTTGACAGTGTACGAGTTAGAATTTTATATACGCTAGACACTCGTCAAATTTTTGGCGCCGTTGCCGGAGATTGGTTAAAGTCTACTACAGATTAATTGTTTTACTACTAATTTGAGATTTTTTTATTGTCTAATTATTTTAACTTTTCTGCAGAAATTTCAGAAAGTGTATGACCCGTTCCTCTTCTAGAGAACTAGCCAAGTACGATCCTGAAATTGAAAAATTCCTTGCGGTTATTGCGAAAAGAACAAACCTCACGATCTCAAATTTTCACATCAGAGGAAATGGAGAACGAAGAACTTAATAACCAACTTCCACCACATCAAGTAGAAGAACAGTTTGATGAGGTTGCACCACAACGTGATAGAATACTCCGTGATTATGCAAGGCCAGATCATTTTGAAGGAGAATCAAGTGTGAGGAGACCACCAATTGCAGCAAACAACTTTGAAATCCGCACAGGCTTGATTCAAATCATTCAACAGTCATGTCAGTTTACCGGTGATGCGAGTGAAGATCCTCGCACCCATTTTATTGATTTTCTTGAATTAGTTGAAACTTGCAGGTATAATGGAGTCACAACAGATGCTATCAGGTTGCGGCTTTTTCCTTTTTCATTAAAAGGTGAAGCCAAAACATGGTTGCGAAGTCTACCAAAAGGTTCCATTACAACATGGGACCAAATGACCCAAAAATTTCTTAATAAATATTTTTCACCTGCAAAAATATTTAAAATGAAGCAAGAAATCAATAATTTTATGCAGACAGATTCTGAATCTGTATACCAGGCATGGGAAAGATTAGCAGCAATGTTAAGAAAATGCTCACACCATGGTATCGAAGACCCTGATATTTTTTATATTTTCTATCATGGTCTTAAACCCTCTGCTAGAAATGTAATTGATGCAGCATCAGTAGGATCAATAATGGAAAAAACAACTACACAAGCAATGCAATTGCTTAATGAGATTTCGGTAAATGCTGTTCAATGGCCCTCAGACAGAATGATTATCAAGAAAACAACAGGAGTAAATCAAGTTGAAGCTTTGAATTCATTGACACAACAAATTGCGACCTTAACACAAAAAGTTGAGGCTTTTCAGGTAGGCGCTCATTCATCATCCCAACTTGAGAATTGTGATGTTTGTCAAGGTAATCATCCGAATCATGAATGTCAAGCTTCAACGCAAAATGAAGAACATGTAAATATGATTGGTTATAGAAATAATTACTCATTTGGTAGTCCCATGGAACAAAAACATCTAGGATTTCAATGGAGTAATCCTAATGGTGCTGAAAATCCTCAAAGATTTTTTAATCAAAAGCAGCAGGTACAAGGACCGTCTGGTTTTCAAAATCAAAATAGAGGGCAACAAAATTTTCAACAATATCAGCAGCAGCCTCAAAGAACTCATCAACAAAGCCTTGAAGACCTGATGTATAAATTCATTAAGGCTACTGACGAGAAGGTTGAAAGTCAACATTCAGCTATCAAAAATTTGGAAATTCAGGTAAGCCAGTTAGCAACCCTCATGTCTGGACAAATTCAAGGTGCTCTACCAAGAAACACTGAGAAAAATCCAAAAGAACACCTCGAAGCCATCTCTCTACGATCAAGTAAATCTCTTGATGATCCATATGCAGATAGAGAAGGAAAGCCACAAGAAGTGGAAAAGGTAAATGAAGGTGAGAATAAAATAGAATCTAAGTTTCCAAAAGAACAAAAGAAAATAGGAAAAAATGTACAAGAAAATGAGTTGATAACAAATCCTCACTGTGTACCTCTCCCTTTTCCCCAAAAGATGAAAAGAGAAAAGCTTGACAAACAGTTTTCAAAGTTTGTAGATATTTTGAAGCAACTTTACATTAACATACCTTTCACAGATGCTTTGACGCAAATGCCTTCATATGCTAAATTTCTCAAAGAAATTTTGTCAAGTAAAAGAAAATTGGAAGAAGTTTCATTGGTTAAGCTTACAGAAAAATGTAGTGCTATACTTCAAAATAAGCTCCCTCAGAAACTTGGTGATCCGGGAAGTTTTACAATTCCTTGTACCGTGGGAGGTACTCACTTTGAAAAGGCGCTATGTGATTCAGGTGCTTCAATAAATCTAATGCCTTTTTCAATTTTCAGGAAATTAGAACTTGGTGAAATGAAAGATATTGGTGTGTCTCTTTAATTAGCTGATCAAAGTACTAAGAGACCAAAAGGAATTATTGATAATATCCATGTTAGAGTTGATAAATTTATATTCCCTGTAGATTTTATAGTACTTAAAATGGAAGAAAATATTGAGGTACCATTAATTTTCGGCAGACCATTTCTTGCAACAGGAAGAGCAATAATTGATGTCCATCAAGGACAATTAATTTTGCGAGTTGATAAGGAAATAGTGATTTTTGACATGCAGAAAATTATGAAATTTCCTGGGGATGAGTCATCATCATCATCTTGTTTTCAAATTGACTTACTAGATGACCTTGTAGATGAATACAAAGATAATCAGTTAATTACTGATTCATTGGAGAGATGTTTGGCTAGGTCAGGTACCATAAGTGATCATAACCCCGTAATTAGAGAACAAGCTGAAATACTAGAAAAAGAGTTAGAAAATAAGGAAGTCTCACAAGAAGGAGTACAATTAAAAATTGAACTCAAAGAACTTCCTTCTCATTTAAAATATGTGTTTCTTGAAGCTGAATTATTTCCAGTAATCATTTCATCTTCTTTGACTATAGAATAGGAAAGCAAACTGATTGGAGTCCTGAGAAAACAAAAGAGCCTTAGGGTGGACTATAGCTGACATTAAAGGAATCAGTCCAGCTATTTGTATGCACAGGATACTTATGGAGAATGATTATAAGTCAATAGTCCAACCCCAAAGGAGACTAAACCCAGCAATGCAGGAAGTCATCAAGAAAGAAGTGGTGAAACTTCTAGCAGCAAGTATCATTTATCCAATATCTGACAGTCCTTGGGTAAGTCCTGTACAAGTAGTACCAAAGAAAGGAGGTATGACAGTAATAAAAAATAAAAATAACGAACTCATACCTACTAGAACAGTCACAGGATGGAGAGTCTACATTGATTACAGACGACTTAATGATGCCACAAGGAAAGATCATTTTCCTTTGCCCTTTATTGATCAAATGCTTAAAAGAGTTGCAGGCCACGGTTTTTACTATTTTCTTGACGGATATACTGGGTATAATCAAATACCAATTGCTCCAGAAGATACAAGAGAAAACCACATTCACATGCCCCCAAGGTACGTATGCTTACCGAAGAATGCCATTTGGACTATGCAATGCTCCTGCTACATTTCAGCGTTGCATGTCGGCAATTTTCTCAGATATGACTGAAAAGTTTCTTGAAATATTTATGGATGATTTCACACTTTTTGGTAAGACATTTGAAGATTGTCTCTATCATTTAACCTTGGTGCTTAAAAGATGTGAAGAGACAAATTTAGTTCTTAACTGGGAAAAATGTCATTTCATGGTAACGGAGGGAATTGTTTTAGGACATAAAATTTCTGCTAAAGGGATAGAAGTTGATAAGCCTAAAATTGATCTTATAGCAGGATTACCCCATCCTACCACTGTTAAAGGCATGAGAAGTTTCTTAAGGCATGCAGGTTTTTATAGAAGGTTTATATAAGAGTTTTCAAAAATCTCAAAACCTCTAACTAACCTACTGATGAAAGATGTGAAGTTTGAATTTTCAGATGATTGCAGAAAAGCATTTATGATTCTCAAGGAACATTTGACTAATGCTCCAATTGTTGTTTCTCCTGATTGGAGCGAACCATTTGAAATAATGTGTGATGCAAGTGATATAGCAGTTGTAGCGATATTGGGACAAAAGAGAGACAAGATTTTCAAGCCTATTTACTACGCCAGTAGAACCCTCAATGAAGCTCAAAAGAATTATGCTACAACTGAGAAGGAACTCATTGCAGTAGTATTTGCATTTGACAAATTTCGTTCCTATTTGATAGGAACAAAGGTTAAAATTTATACTGATCATGCAGCTTTAAAGTACCTCTTAGCAAAGAAAGATGCTCGACCCAGATTGCTAAGATGGATACTCCTTTTGCAAGAATTCGATCTTAAAATAAAAGATCGAAAAGGTTCTGAGAATCAGGTAGCTGATCATTTGTCTCGTTTGGAAAATCCTCCTACTGAGATAGAAGATATCAAAGTGGGATTTCCCGATGAACATATATTTTCAGTCACAATCGTTATAAATCGACCACCTTGGTTCGCTGATATTGCCAACTATTTGGCTGGAGGATGGATTCCAAAAGATCTTTCTTATGAACAAAAGAAAAAACTTAAAAAAGAAGCAAGACATTATTACTGGGAAGATCCTTACTTGTTTAAATTTTGTGCAGATGACATAATTAGGAGATGTGTACCGGAGATAGAAATGAACAACATCTTAAGTCACTGCCATTATTGTCACGACCCTAAACCCAGACCCGGTTGTGATGGCGCCTCTCGTGAAGACAAGGCCAACCGACACATATCCAATTCGAAGTTAAATAACTAAACAACAATAAAACATGCTAAAACATGATTTAATAATGCTAAACAGCAGATAATATCACAACAGTGCGGAAGTACAACACAAACACAGCCCGACATTGGGGTGTCACTAGTCATGAGCATCTATTAGAGTAGAAATACAACTACAAGGTCTGACATATACAAAACAGGACTGATGAATGAAAAGGGAGAAAAAAAAAACGGTGCTGCGAACGCTGACAGCTACCTCGCTAAACTCCGATAACCCTGCTTCCAATCAGCCAAAAACCCGCTACCGGGTGTATAAAGACATGCATCTGCACACAAGGTGCAGGGAGTAAAGTGAATACTCCAACTCAGTGAGTAATAAAGGTAAATAACAACTGAGCAGTAAGAATCACGTAAAGCAAACCATCATGCTGTATAGATACAGTGTAAAACCCTTTGAGAAAAACAGTGAAGCTGTGAAATCTTTAGAAAATACCTTAGCTCAGTCTAAACCTCTTTGAAAATGACTTTTTCAATAGTTACGCAATGATTGCAAAACAGTAGTGCCGATAAGCACAGAAAATCCGCCCCTCGGGCACAATTATCACAGTATAATAGGTAAAATGACAAGTAAATATGAAAGATGAACACATAAAGGTTCGCCCCTCGGGCAATATCTCAGAACAGTACCAGCCCCTCGGGCTCACTCTCAGAACACTCTCAGCCCCTCGGGCTCTCTCTCTCAGATCACTCTCAGAATAGTATCATATAGTAACTGCTGCAGCGTGCAGCCCGATCCATATATCGCTGCGGTGTGCAGCCCGATCCATATATTTCGTCGACAGCGCTCACTGGGGGTGTGCAGACTCCGGGAGGGGCCCCTTATGGCCCAAGCGCAATATCAAGCCACCTCGTGGCATCATCTCTCGGCACTCGGCCTCACATCACTCAAGCCACCTCGTGGCATATAAATGTATCTCAGGCCCTCGGCCTCATATCACTCAGCATATCCTCACATATGGCCCACGGCCTCACTCAGTCCGAAAATCATCACAAGCCCCTCGGGCATTAGTAAAGCAGTAGTTCTCAGCCCAAAACATCATTTAGAAATATCATTTAAGTTTCAAATCTGAATATAGGTGGCTGAGTTTGTAAAACAGAAAATATCAACAGGACTGAGTTCAAGTATAAGTAAGACAGTGAGGAAACAGTGATAAAAACTCCCCGAAGGGTTCAAGTAATTGGCACGGAGCCCAAATATGACAATCATCCCAAATCATGATGATAACAAGTAAATTTTAGTCAAATACACGGTAAATTCATCAATCGGGACGGACCAAGTCACAATCCCCAACGGTGCTCTACCCTACGCTCGCTTTCCGGTGTGTAAGTCACCTCAATATAGCACTAGGATGTGCAAATCCGGGGTTTCAAACCCTCAGGATATCATTTACAATCATTACTCACCTCGAACCGGCGAAATCTCTAGCTCGCGACGCCTTTGCCCCTCGAATCGGCCTCCACGCGCGTCGAATCTATCCAAAATCAGAACGAACACGTCACATATGCTAAGGGAACAAAGCCAAGCGAAAACATCGAAAAATATCAAAAATTCCAAAATTAGCAAAACCCGAGCCCCGGGCCCACTTCTCGAAACTCAGAAATTTTCACATTAACGGGTTCCTTATCCTCCCACGAATTCATACATACCAAAAGTTCTCAAATCCGACCTCAAATGGTCCTTCAAATCCAATTCAAAAGTTCAAAATCCCAAGCCCTAGTTCTTCCATTTTTAGCTTAAATTCCATGAATTTCTAGGTTAATTTCACAATAAAATCACGTTTTAGGTTCATAAATCTTACCTCCAATCACTTCTCCTTGAATCCCTCTTCAATCTCCCTCAAAGAGCTCTCAAAATGATCAACTATGGTGGAAAAAATGGCTCAAAATCGCGGATGAAATGTTTTATAACTTTCTGCCCAGTTCTGGTATTCCTTCATCGCAATCGCGGCCCAAGCCTCGCGATCGCGAAGGGCAAAATTCCAAGGCTCCAAAAATATACTATGCGAACGCGACCGAAGCACAGCAAATGCGACGCTTCAACTCTCCAACCCACGCGAACGCGAGGTTCCAGATGCGAACGCGAAGGGTAATCACCTCTGAGCCACAATTCCTTATACACGAACGCGGGACTCTGTATGCGAACGCGAAGCACAAGGCCAAAGCCCTCCGCGAATGCAATTCCCCAAACGCGAACACGAAGGCCAAACTTAGGCCAGCCCAAAATCCTTCTACGCGATTGCGACTGGCCCCACGCGATCGCGAAGGCCAATTTCTCTGCAACATCTGAACAACAATTTCTGCAACTCTCAAAGCCAAAAAAAGTTCCGATTGACCACCCGAAACTCACCCGAGGCCCCCGGAACCTCAACCAAAAGCACCAACACATCCTAAAACCTCATTCAAACTTGTTCCAATCATCAAAACACCTCAAACAACACCAAATCCATCAATTCACATCGAATTCAAGCCTAAGTTTTCTAAAAACTTCCGAAATACGCTTTCGATCAAAAACCCAACCAAAACACGTCCGAATGACCTAAAATTTTGCACACACATCACAATCGACACGACGAAGCTACAACAACTCTCGGAATTCCATTCTGACCCTCGGATCAAAATCTCACCTATCAACCGGATATCGCCAAAATACTAACTTCGCCAATTCAAACCTAATTCTTCACCGGACCTCCAAAACCAATTCTGATCACACTCTTAAGTCATAAATCACCCAACGAAGCTAACCAAACCATAAAAACTCCGATCCGAGCTCATATACCAATAAGTCAACTCTTGGTCAAAACTTTCAAATTCAAAGCTTTTAACTGAGACTGTTCTTTCAAATTCATACCGACTTCTGTGAAAACCAAAACCAACGATCTACATCATAACACATTACACGGGGCAATTCATGCTCGAGAACTGGCAATCAAAGTGCAAAATCTCAAAATACCGGACGTGTCGTTACATCCTCCCCCACTTAAACACATGTTCGTCCTCGAACGTACCCAGAGTTGTTCTAAATGCCAACCAATCGCTGAGTAACCTTACCATGCACATACCCGGGGGTGATCCCACTTCACCCTATCTCATATAGGTCCGATAATACATTGCAACTGAAATTACACAATCCAGTCTGGCCCATAAACCATAGAACCACATTTCCACTTCTGAAACCATCAATACGATCAAAACCTCACACCTATACTCTGAATAGACCCGAAGCAGCTGTAATAATCCATGCCTGCAACCTCGGGAGCAATCCCATGATATACCACATAACTCAAACACTCGTAGCGATAACTTCTATTCACAACAGCTGCCCACAACTACCAAAACTGGTAGGAAACCTCTTATCAACTAAAGTCTCATTCCAACACTTTCATATACTGCCGACGATAAATGAAATATGCACTAAACCACGACCATTTCTCAGGTCAACCATTCATGAAGCTACTTCTCCCCTCACAAATACCATAGCAAATTTCTGAGTCGAACCTCGATCTTATCCTTCCAACATGCTGAAATGGAATCCGTTCGTATTCATCAATGATCCCAACGATCTCCTCTAATCCAACACACCACTCTGGTGACATGACACATCAATAGAGGCCTAAGCCACAACTGGCATAATACGCGCACCAATAAGCAACGGTCCGAACATACTCAAATCATGAAAATGACTCAAATGAAAGAGTTGTACCTCAAGCTCACCCGTACCACCACAACACAAGGCTGAGAACCCGTCTCACATAATAGAAATAGGACACACGAATCTAACCCGCAAGGTCATATCTCCACATAGCTTCGCTGCAATTGCGCGATCCTATCCAAACACTGTTCCACATGAAACACCTCAAGTCACTATGCTCGAAATTGACAACCACGCACAATTTGATGTCTGGAACCAAAGAAAATCATTACACCCTCGGTGAAACAAGTAACATATACCACGCAAACCCGATAGGACATAACCGATACGCCATTCGCCGAGCAACGCCCAATTACTTTTCCCACTCGACTTCAACTATGAACCCCAATAGAACTGCACTATATGTGCCTATACCCAACAAATCATAACGCCTCGCAACACAGATAAGTAACTCATAGATCTCCCTAGATTACTGATAAGCTCAATAACAATCGAATCAACACATCCCTCAACATTACAACTCGGAGCCAACTAAGCCGACTCAAGTTAGAACACACATCCACATTGGCTTGCCAACGAACTCCTTATCAAGGAAACCTGAAGCTGCTCCTTCCACTCCTATAACTCCGCCGGTGCCATACGATACGGTGCCCGACATCAGATCATTACTAAAATCAACAACCCTGCCCGGCGACATACCCGGCCACAAGAAACACATCCGAAAAGTCCCTCACCACCGGAACTGAATCAATATGAGGAGCCTCAGCACTGACACTCATCACAAGAGCCAAATAAGAAAGACAAATCCTTCCCAGCCGTCCGCTGGGTCTTCAAAATATACAAATCCCCAATAGGACATAATCTGCCGCACCTCGCCACTCAATCCGTGGCATTCCCGGCATGGCCAACAGCGCCGTCTTATCGCAATAGTCCAAAATAACACAACACGAAGACAACCAGTCTGAACCCAATATCACTTCCAAATCCAACATACCAAGCATAAAAGGTCCGCTCGGGTCTCCAGACCCTGATAGTCACTAAACAGCCGATACACGCGACTCACAACAACAATATAGCCTGAACGTGAGAACTTCCGGTCTCCAACCCCATGTAGCACACAAATCACCATACCTGATCCCCAAATTCCGCAGTCCGAATACATATCACACCTCAAGTACCCAATCATTCCACGAAGAATATCCTAAATTCCTTGTGCCATCAAGCAAACTCGAATATCAGCAGTCGATCNACATGACACATCAATATAGGTCTAAGCCATAACTTGCATAATACGTGCACCAAGAAGCAACAGTCCGAACATACTCAAATCATGAAAATGACTCAAATGAAAGAGATGTACCTCATGCTCACCCGTACCACCACAACACAAGGCTGAGAACCCGTCTCACATCATAGAAATAGAACACGCGAATCTAACCTGCAAGGTCATATCTCCACATAGCCTCGCTGCGATGCACGATCCTATCCAAACACTGCTCCACATGAGACACCTTGAATCACTATGCTCGAAATTGACTACCACGCACAATTTGATGTCCGGAACCAAAGCGAATCATCACACCCTCGGTGAAACAAGTAACATATACCACGCAAACCCGATAGGACATAAGTATAACCGATACGCCATTCACCGAGCAACGCCCAATTACTCTTCCCGCTTGACTTCCACTATGAACCCCAATAGAACCGCACCATATATGCCCATAACCAACAAATCATAACGTCTCGCAACACGGAAAGGCAGCTCATAGATCTCTCCAGATCACTATAAGCTCAATAACAGTCGAATCAACACATCCCTCAACAATGCAATTCGGAGCCAACCGAGCCGACTCGAGCTAGAACACCATCTACATTGGCCTACCAACGAACTCTTTATTAAGGAAATCCTGAAGCTGTTCCCTCAACTCCTTAACTCTGCCGGAGCCGTACGATATGGTGCCATGCACCAAATCAATACCGAAATCCACAACCTCGCCCGACGACATGCCCGGCCACAAGAAACACATCCGAAGGTCCTTCAACACTCGAACTGAATCCATGGTAAAAACTTCTGCACTGACATCCATCACGAAGGCCCAATTAAGAAAACAGTCCTTCCCAGCCATCCGTTGGGTCTTTGGAATATAACCCACTCTACTAGAACATAATCCAATGCACCTCGCCACTCATCCAATGGCATTTCCGGCATAGCCCATAGCGTAATAGTCCAGAATAACCCGACACTGAGACAACCAGTCTAAAGCCCAACATCACATCCGAATCTAACATACCACATCATAGCCTGAATATGAGAACTTCCGTCTCCACATCCACACAGCACATGAATCACCATATCCGATCCCAATTTTGCCGTCCGAACACATGCCACACCTTTAATACCCAATCATCCCACGATAGATACTCTAAAATTTCCCTGTGCCACCAAGCAACCCGAATATCACCAGTCGACCCAACAAGAAAGTGCCGCAATACTACCGAAGTATCATCAGTTTAATCACATTACCCTTTTTCTGAAACATATACTCCCGTCAAATCACTTCCAATTAGCAGTACCATTTCCTTGATTATCTGAGACTACCCGTTGCCTAAGAGTTTTATGAACTTCCTTTCAGAACTGAACTATAACTCATCTAGCCAAGAACTCCCACGGATCCCATCTAGAAGAAAAATCATTACACATCCCATGCCTCTCACATTCGTAGAAACTGCACCTCTCCAACCACGGTAGAAATCAACAAGAACTCTTGCAATTCCGTTTGCACAAATTAAACTGCCAGGACTGAATCCTTCTAACTAGACCAAGCTAAGCAAGCCATCAAAACCCAAGAGCATTGCTGCAAAATACCTGAAAGAACTCATTACCTTGAACACATACAAAGAATTAATCATATTCTTACCATACCGATTCGGTCTACTATCAGCTACTCCATCTATCTAAATTTCCTTCTGATTCACTTTCAACTTGATATTCCCTCTTGCTGTAGCGCCACAATTTCTCAACCCAGGCTCACCCCACGTGACCCAAGCATAAGATCACACTGTCTAAGACCCATAAGCCGCCGAATACTCTCTCAAATATTCTCAGAAACACCACATTCCAGAATGCTTTACTCTGAAGAACTTCCTGCGAATCTAAGTCCGTTACCTTTACTTTCCTGATACTGATACATAGAATCCTATAATTCACATAGAAATACTACAAGTCTTGACCTCTTCCAATGAAAACAACATTTCTAACCACATATGCAACTTTAGAGCACTCAATTGATGTATACAGACTCTTGAACACATTAGAACCATTCTCGCAAGTCACTCACTCTTATTCAAGCTGCAATTTACCTGACCCAACGAATAGAACCACCCGTGCCTCATTGGCACTTCGACACCGCAGAATGAAATCCTCATCCCAATACAACCCAGCAACTTCCCACTCTATGCACCGAGCATTCTTTACCAATAACCACTTAAGACATCCCGTGATTTTTCTTACTCTATGAAGCATAATATAACCTCGTCAACATTTTTCCTTTACTCAAACCATCCTCGGTCTCTATTTTCGCAAGCCATAACTGATTCACTCGCACGCCTCGGAATGGAACCAACATAGCACCTAACCGTACAATCAACTAATCAACAGACTCCCCCATTTGGCTCGGAGCCATAGATCAAAATACACTCGATAACTCATAACACTTATACTCCATTGATGCCACAATACCATAGTGAGATTAAACTCAAATCCTTCGTAAGCTTGTGAAAACTCAGATCATTTAGTACTTTAATCTTCGGCAAATCTCGCACTCATTCTCGTAACAGTTAAACCCACTCGCTTAAGCAACCCGAAATTTCAAATTTCAACACTTACATTTCACTTGCACATGAGATCTTCTAATAGACAACAGAAGGATCACACAACCCTAGAACACTCCGCAGGAGATAACCCACCTGCTTTGCCTCCAACTAGCATTTCTGTATACCTTCCACCATCATAAACATTACGCAGTCACTTAATCTTCCTGAGTCTGAACTCATACCGCAACATGAAATTTACTTCACTCCCCAACTGGAAGACATAAAAAGATTCTTCACGTGCCCATAACTCGGGGACACACATCCAATCACAATGGAAATCAAACACTTAATAGTTCATCTATCATCCAGCAGACCTTCCTCGTCACTTCCAAGTCATGTAGATGCATCTTGCAGTACTAACATACTCATCACGTGGCTATCCAGTCGTCACTTCCACTAATAGGGACAATACTGAACATATAAGTTCAAAACACTTACTCACACAGTCAACACCTCGGTGCTCAAGCCATAGGCAAAGATCCGGCCTCAAGTCCTTCAGACTGGCCCATCATCGAACTCACAGAGATCACGCCTCGCCCCTCGATCAGGGAATCACAAGCCATCAAGGCACATCTGATACTGAGCGCTCATGCGCGCATACGAACGCGTGGAAGGAATTTCAAGAGTTTCTTTTCAAGCTGAATCAAGGACGCACGATAAGAATTCAAGAATATGAAGTTTTCCTAAAGGTTCTGCAGCCTCTCGAGGATAAATACAGACGTCTCCGTACCGATCCGCGAGACTCTACTAAACCTGCTCATGACTCATGAGACCTATGTAACCTAGGCTCTGATACCAACTTGTCACGACCCAAACCCCGATCCGGTCGTGATGGCGCCTCTCGTGAAGACAAGGCCAGCCAACCAACCCAATTTGCCATTTCAGAATAGTTAATATTAATAAGCAGTTTTAGCATGATTAAATAACCACAGTCTAAACAAAGATTTCTTTATAAAGTGCGGAATACAACCCAAACACCGCCCAAACCGAGGTGTCACAAGTCACGAGCATCTATTAGAGTATAAATACTACTACAAGGCCTGAAATATACAAAATAGGTCTGATAGACAAAATGAAGAAATGTTGTGCTGCGAACGCTGGCAGTCACCTCGCTAAACTCCGATAACTTATCCTCCGATCAGCTCAAAACCCGCTACCGGGTGAACAAATACCTGCATCTGCACACGAGGTGCAGGGAGTAAAGTGAGTACTCCAACTCAGTGAGTAATAAAGGTAAATAATAACTGAGGAGTAAGAAATCACGTAAAACAAACCATCATGCTGTATAGAGCAGTGTAAAACCTTTTGAGAAAAAGCAGTGAAGCTGTGAAATCTTTAGAAAAATATCTTAGCTCAGTTTAAACCTCTTTTGGAAATAACTTTTTTCAGCGGCTACGCAAATGAATGCAGGACAAATAGTGCAGATAAGCACAGAAATCCTCCCCTCGGGCACAACACTCCGTTATCAGATAATGCCAGGCAATCAGGTAGATATTTTATGAAGTAGCACAGACAACAGAGAATGGCAGACAAATGAAATAAAGTAAACACATAGAACAGTACCGGTACCGCTGCGGCGTGCAGCCCGATCCATATAACAATGCGGCGTACAGCCCGATCCGTTTATCGTCGACGGCGCTCACTGGGAGTGTGCACACTCCGGGAGGGGCCCCTTACGGCCCAAGCGCAATATCAAGTCATCTCGTGGCATCAAGTCTAGGCCCTCGGCCTCATATCAGTATCAGTATAACACTGATGCGGCGTGCAGCCCGATCCAAAAGTATCCTCACAACACAGTCCCTCGGCCTTACTCAGTCAAAGATCACATAGGCCCATCGGGCAACAGTAAGACACGATGCTCAGCCCAAAAATAGTATTGGAAATATCATTTCAAGTGTTAAAGCAAAATAAACTTGGCTGATTTTTGAAAATAGTGGAAAACACATGACTGAGTTCAAGTATAAAATCAAAACAGTGAGGAAATATCAACAACCATCCCCGAAGGGGTTCAAATAATTGGCAATCAGCCCAAATATGGCAATCAGCCCAAATTATAATGATAACAAATAAGTTTCAGTCAAATATGCGGTAAAATCATCAATCGGGATGGAACAAGTCACGATCCCCAATAGTAAAAGACCCCATGCTCATCACCCAACGCGTGTCTCGCCTCAATACAGCACTACGATGTGCAATCCGGGGTTTCAAACCCTCAGGATATCATTTACAATCATTACTCACCTCGAACTGGCTAAATCTCTAGCTCGCGACGCCTTTGCTCCTCAAATCGGCCTCCACGCACGTCGAATCTATCTAAAATCAGAATGAATACGTCACAATATGCTAAGGGAACAAAGCCCAAGCGAAAACAATCGAAAAATATCAAAAATCCTGAAATTAGCAAAACCCGAGCCCCGGGCCCACTTCTCAAAACTCAGAAATTTTCACATCAACGGGTTCCTTATCCTCCCACAAATTCATACATACCAAAAGTTCTCAAATCCGACCTCAAATGGTCCTTCAAATCCCAATTCAAAAGTTCAAAATCCCAAGCCCTAGTTCTTCCATTTTTAGCTTAAATTCCATGAAGTTCTAGGTTAATTTCACAATAGAATCACGTTTTAGGTTCATAAATCTTAGCTCCAATCACTTCTCCTTGAATCCCTCTTCAATCTCCCTCAAAGAGCTCTCAAAATGATCAACTATGGTGGAAAAAATGGCTCAAAATCGCGGATGAAATATTTTATAACTTTCTGCCCAGTTCTGTATTCCTTCATCGCGATCGCGGCCCAAGCCTTGCGATCGCGAAGGGCAAAATTCCAAGGCTCCAAAAATATACTATGCGAACGCGACCAAAGCACTGCGAACGCGATGCTTCAACTCTCCAACCCACGCGGACACGAGGTTCCAGATGCGAACGCGAAGGGTAATCATCTCTGAGTCACAATTCCTTATACGCGAACGCGGAACTCTGCATGCGAACGCGAAGCACAAGGCCAAAGCCCTCCGCGAACGCAATTCCCCAAACGCGAACGCGAAGGCCAAACTCAGGCCAGCCCAAAATCCTTCTACGCGATCGCGACAGGCCCCACGCGATCGCGAAGGCCAATTTCTCTGCAACATCTGAACAGCAATTTCTGCAACTCTCAAAGCCAAAAATGGTCCGATTGACCACCCGAAACTCACCCGAGGCCCCCGGGACCTCAACCAAAAGCACCAACACATCCTAAAACCTCATTCAAACTTGTTCCA